>NC_016091.4:20937431-20939313 GCF_000004515.6 Glycine max | reverse complement strand
ATTACGTTATGGATTCGTGCGGGGAACCACCTCGAACCAAGCTTTTCGATTCATTCTATGTACCCGTAGTGGTCCACATTGTGTTTCGTGCATTTTTATTCTCGTTTTGTTTACTTTTTATACCCCCTGTTGACGTGCTTAAGCCATTTTACTTAAGTCATTTCTCGCTTAACTTAAAAATAAAATAAATTTCCACCGAACGTTTGAATTGTATTATCCATTAACTTCGGTTAAAATAAATTCCAACCGTTCGGTCGTGCCGTAACCACGTTGGAAATCAAAAAGAGGTAAAAAATAATATAAATAATCAAAAAAACATCTTTTAGTAAAATAAAGCGGAAAATCAAGTGGACATTTTCTCTTTGGGATTTCTCATTCTTAATCGAATTGATTAATAACTAAAGTGAAACTAAAGGCTAAAATCAATTCGCCTAGTCAAGCTCGTCCATAAAAATAGGCTTTTGAAGTTTGTCATTTCATTTTCTCACTAAGTAAAATGGATCATTTTTAAGGTCCAACGCCTTAAAATGATCACCACTTAAGTAAAAAAGAATCACTTGATAAGAAAGAACTACGTAGGTCTGAGTTCCTCATTGAGGATACGTAGGAGCAAAAGCCCCGCTTTTGTCGACCACCCCAAGAGATCGTTAATGGTCCAATGCCTTAACATTTCTCTCCTTTCAAAAACAAGAGATCGTTAATGGTCCAACGCCTTAACGTTTCTCCCCTTTCAAAATCAAAAGACCGTTTAATGGTTCAACACCTTAAATGACCTTTTGTTCAATAAAAACATCTTTTGCAAAAAAGACAAAAACAACTTAACCAAACACTTTGTTCCAAAAGAACTACGTAGGTCTGATTTTCTCATCCCAAATTGAGGAATACGTAGGAGCAAAGGGAAACACCCTTGTCGACCACAAAAAAGGAAAAAATATAAAAAGGGTATAAAGGATATAAGAACATAAAAGGGAACATAAAAATCAAAGTCATGTTTGCACATTCGATTAAAGGCTGCCGTCCCTTGGGACGGGCGTGTGGGGTGCTAATACCTTCCCCGTGCGTAAATACAACTCCCGAACCTTTCACTAAAAAGTTCGTAGATCTCGTCTTTTCCGGTTTTTCCGACGTTTTCCTCAAATAAACGTTGGTGGCGACTCCGCGCGTATTCCTTTCGTGGAACACGCATCCCGCGAGTCACGCGTCGCCCTCCCGCCGAAGGGTAGGTTGCGACACACGCGCCCATGACTCATGGCTGTTAAGCGCTTACCCTCAATGAGGTTGAGCTGGTCATAGCGCGTTTGAGCCCACTCTGATTCCTTTAATCCGGATTCTGCCAAGATCCTTAATGACGGGACTTCTACCTCAAACGCGTTTGACATTATCTGCGAATGCTTGACATTTGTGGCACTTCCTCACATGGACACAACAATCACTTTCCATGGTAAGCCAGTAATAACCTGCTCTTAGGATCTTCCTGGCCATAGCATGCCCATTGGTGTGCGTTCCAAATGAGCCCTCATGGACTTCCTCGATCATGTGATTTGCCTCCCTGACATCCATACACCGCAGGAGTGTCATGTCGTGATTTCTCTTACACAGTATGCTTCCGCTCATGAAGAAACCGGCTGCCAACCTTCTCAATGTCCTCTTATCATTGTCGGCAATCTCTGGCGGGTATTCTTTGCTTACGACATATCGCTTGATGTCGAAATACCAAGGCTTTCCGTCCCGTTCCTCTTCTACTTGGCAACAATGCGCGGGTTTGCCACGACACCAAAATTCAATGTAGGGTAGATCCCCGTGCGGCGTTAGTTGGAACATAGACGCCAAAGTAGCAAGCGCATCCGCCATTTGATTTTCTCGCGGGGAACATGATGGAAGG
>NC_016091.4:20896259-20936979 GCF_000004515.6 Glycine max | reverse complement strand
TGGGTGACGTAGACTATATCAAACTCGGATAAGTAGAACTGCCAACCGGGCGATTCGTCCCGTGAGACCTGGCTTTTCAAAGATGTACTTAACCGGGTCCATCTTGGATATCAACCAGGTAGTATGGCTCAGCATGTACTGCCTTAGGCGATGGGATGCCCATACTAAAGCACAACACGTTCTTTCGAGCAAGGAGTAATTCATCTCACAGGTCGTGAACTTCTTACTTAAGTAGTAAACAGCGCACTCTTTCTTCCCGGATTCGTCATGTTGCCCCAGCATACACCCCATTGATTTGTCCAAGATTGTCATGTACAAAATGAGGGGCCTTCCAGGTACTGGTGGCATAAGCACGGGAGGATTCATAAGGCACTTTTTGATCCTTCCAAAAGCTTCTTGGCAATCCTCATTCCAGCGATCAGTTTGGTTTTTGCGTAAGAGTTTGAACAACGGCTCACAAATGGCGGTGAGCTGCGATATGAATCTGGCAATATAATTCAAGCGTCCCAGGAAACCTCGGACTTGCCTCTCTGTACGGGGTTCTGGCATCTCAAGGATAGCCTTCACCTTTTCGGGGTCTACCTCTATCCCTTTCTGGCTTACAACGAAACCAAGCAATTTCCCTGATTTGACCCCAAAGGTACACTTAGCGGGGTTCAACCTTAATTGATATTTCTTAAGCCTTTCGAACATCAACCTTAATTGATATTTCTTAAGCCTTTCGAACAACTTCCGCAGGTTGACAAGGTGTTCTTCCTCGGATTTAGATTTAGCAATCATGGAACAAAGCTACCATGGCCCGTTGATAAGTTGCCCCGGCATTCTTGAGTCCAAAGGACATCACCTTGTAACAGAACGTCCCCCACAGGGTGACGAAAGTAGTCTTTTCCATATCCTCGGGCACCATCTTTATCTGATTGTAACCAGAGAAACCGTCCATGAAGGAAAATAAAGCGAAATTGGCCGTGTTATCTACGAGGATATCGATGTGTGGTAAAGGAAAATTGTCCTTGGGACTGGCCCGATTCAGGTCCCGATAATCCACACACATTCGTACTTTCCCATCTTTCTTAGGAACTGGTACGATGTTGGCAACCCATTCTGGATACCGAGCGACGGCCAGAAATCCAGCGTCAAATTGCTTCTTCACTTCTTCTTTTATCTTCAAGGATGTTTCGGGCTTCATCCTTCTCAGTTTCTGTTTTACCGGGGAACACTCGGGATTTAGAGGTAATCGGTGCTGTACAATGTCAGAACTCAAACCGGGCATATCTTGGTATGACCAAGCAAAGATGTCTTGGTAGTCTTTTAGCAGGATTATTAATTCTTCACGGATAGGTGCGGTAATACCTGTACCTATACTTCCCTCTTTCCACTGCCAATTCCTAAGTCTACCAGCTCTGTTTCTTCTTGATGAGGCCCCATTTCTTGGTCCTCATGGGCAACCATTCTTTCTAATTCTGGGGGAAGTCCCACATCCTCGTTTCCTTCATCTTCCGTTTGATTCATTTCTTGCTCGAAGCGATAGGCGGGTCCCAGGTATTAGTACCTTCGGGGGACTCGTCATCGGATCTGCCGTTTCAGAAAAAGAAGTAAACATGCAAATGAATGAGAATGGGTAGAGACGTAGGAACAGATGAAGAAAGATCCTTGTATTATAAATTCAAAAACAAAAGACACAAAGCTTTAACAAAAGGAAAAACTCTAAAGCCTAGGCCCAACTATAGAGCTTTTAAAACCGTAAAGGTTTACATTATGCTTGTTGCGTAAATGCCGGGGCGTTCCTCCACTCGCCAATTTCTCAGCTGGAAATCAGGAGGGCATGGTCGTACCAAATCCAATGTACTCGGAACATCATCTTCGCATATTGCGACCACTTGACCTTTGTCTCCCAGACCCGCGCTTATAAAGCTTCTACTTATGTGGCAGGGCGGGCTTCCTTCACTTTCTTGTCTCCAGCGCGAGCTTTGACCACTGCTCTTCCTTCCCGCGATGCTTCTTTTCATGTCCGCCTGAGTGGGCTTATAGCCTAAACCATACTTCCCACGATTTCCTTGGGTATTTATCAGGCTAGTTATGCCGCCGTTGTCTTTGCCTAAACCCATCCCGGGTTCATAACCGTTCCCCAACATAACTCGGGCCATCATTACTGCTGCATCGGACAGACAAGGTTGCCTAGAGAGGGAGTCCACGGAGGAAATGCTGACCACCTCAAAAGATTGGAAAGCGGTTTCTAACGATTCTTCTGCGGCTTCCACATAAGGCATAGAGGATGGGCAGCTTACCAAGATGTCTTCCTCGCCTGACACGATGACCAAGTGCCCCTCCACTACGAATTTCAACTTTTGGTGGAGCGTAGAGGGCACAACTCCTACTGAGTGGATCCATGGGCGCCCCAACAGACAGCTGTAGGGGGGGTTAATATCCATTATTTGGAAGGTGACTTGATAGGTGTGAGGGCCTATTTGTACTGGGAGATCGATCTCTCCCCTAACCTCTCGGCGAGTGCCGTCGAAGGCACGAACCACCATTGAACTCGGCTTTAAGTGGGAAGCATTGAATGGTAACTTCTCCAAAGTGCTTTTAGGCATCACGTTTAAACTGGAACCATTATCGATGAGCACCTTGGCTACGATATGGTCCATACACTTGACTGATACGTGTAAAGCCTTATTATGCCCTCTCCCCTCGGCGGGGATTTCTTCTTCGGTGAAGGCAAGATAGTTGTTGGCAGTGATATTGTTGACCAGCCCTCCAAAACCTTCTACTGAGATATCTTGGGCCACATGGTCCTCGTTCAGAACTTTTACTAGCAGAGCCCGATGAGGCTCGGAGCTCATAAGTAACTCCAACAGCGAGACCCTGGCCGGGGTTTTGTTGAGCTGTTCGATAACCTTGAATTCGCTCTACTGAATTATCCGGAGGAACTCGCTGGCTTCCTCCAGCGACACCTCCTTTTTACCATCCTTTTTCTCCGGGGGGCCCTTTGCCGGAATATCTTTATTCGAAGCGTGGGGTGCTTCGCCATCTTGTTCCTCCACCACTTTTCCTTTTCCCTTGACGTCCGCGGGTTGGACTGGTAGGTCCGGAGGCGCGAACACATGACCACTACGGGTCACACCACTCAGTCCCGTGATATTTGTTACTTTAGCTGACAGCGAGCTGACGTCAGTGGCTTCTTCTTCCTTCTCCCTCGGAGGTGTATATCTCCACGGGACTGCGTGGCTATTTTGGTACGGGAAAGGAACAGGTTTGGCTACTAAGGGGTGTCTGGGCTTTTGCGAAGCTGCGCTTTTAGTGAAGTATATCACCAAGGGTTTGGGCTTCGCAACACTGCTCCCCTCCGTAGACTGCATGCATATATGCTACTCTTCTTTTCCTTCACTGTCGACTTCCAGTCGACCTTGATCTATCATCCGCTGTAACAATTCCTCTACTCCCAAACACGTCTCCATGTCATGCAGCTCGCCAGAATGTAGCAAACAGGAATCCTCCTTACACCCACTATGGGGAATCACACCTCCTTTTTGTAGGGCCTCAAAGATAAACCTCCTAGGGGTTGCCACATCCCTTAAAGGTTTAGACCTGTGCGGCCTATCGGACACGACGGCGTTAACCGCTCCCCCTCCATGATTGGCGAGCGGGTTGGTTCTCACATTGGGTCGATCCTCTTGGAAAGTCAGCCATCCAGCATCCATTAAATGTTGGACCTTGTATTTAAGGGCCAAGCATTTTTCAATGGAATGCCCCGAGACACCCCCATGGTACTTGCAAGTTGCGTTAGGGTCATACCACTTTGGGAAAGGGGGTTCGAGGACCCTTCCGGGAGTTACCACGGCCAAATGATTGGCGATGAGGGATGGCAAAAGGTCTTCGTACGTCATTGGGAGTGGGGTGAATTCCGAAAATGGCCTCGGAGGGAAATTCCTTGTCGTGTTGGAATTACCGGCCGGGCGAGTCGTGTTCGGAGTTGGAACTTGGGGAGCTTCCCTCTTGGTGGGTGCCTTAGGCTGCACGGGTGTTGAACTAGAGGCGTTTCCGGTATGAGCCGAGAAGCTCGGGTGATGTTGCGCGTACTGATGGGTACCATGAGGCGTTTGCTGGGGTTTGACCCACGCGGGTGTTGAAGAGACGGCATGGGCATCTCCTTCCTTCCTTTTTGCCCCTGTTGCCCCGACTCTTTTGGCATTCGCACTCGTGGAGGAAACGTAATCAAACTTTCCTCTTTTCAGTCCTACCTCGATTCTTTCCCTGGCAAATACCAGATCCGCAAAGCTGGACGGCATGTAACCTACTAACTTCTCATAGTAGAACACTAGCAGAGTGTCTACCATCATGGTGATCATCTCTCTCTCAACCATGGGAGGAGCTACTTGTGCCGCCAAATCCCTCCACCGCTGCGCATATTCTTTAAAGGTTTCACCCTCTTTCTTGAACATATTCTGCAGTTGAGTGCGGTCGGGAGCCATATCAGAATTGTACTGATACTACCTTAGGAAGGCAGTAATCAGATCCTTCCAAGTACGGATACGGGAAGCTTCCAAATTAGTGTACCACACCACCGCGGCTCTGGCCAAGCTATCTTGAAAGAAGTGTATTAATAGCTTTTCATCCTTAGAGTGGGCGCCCATCTTACGGCAGTACATCTTGAGATGGTTTTTGGGACAAGTCGTCCCTTTATACTTGTCGAAGTCCGGCACTTTGAACTTCGGGGGAATAACAACATCGGGTACTAAGCAAAGATTCGTCATGTCTGTGAACGGATAGTCCCCAAATCCTTCCACGGCCCTCAATCATTCCTCAAGGAGATCGAGCTTCCTCCTTTCTTCAATTGCTGGGGGCGGTCCTTCCGTGGACAAAACTATTGGTGATGCCGCGATGTTGGGTTGAAGCAACGTGACTGGTGCCGGCCCTTCGGGGATCGGGGGATAGAACTCGACATCCCTTCGAGCATAGTCTTGAGAGTCTTTGTGGACTTCGTCGGGCTGTTGAGGAGGCTCTCTTTCAAGGACAGGAGAAGCAATGTGGCCCGCATCTTCTTGCAAGACGGGTGGTGAGTAGTTGGGCGGCAATCCATAAGGGTAAGCCGCTCGGTTGTATCCCAGGTGAGGGCTGCCATCGTGCCCCAGTGTGTCCCTTCCCCGTCCTACTATGTTCGAGGGAGGATGGTGCGCAGTTGCCAAGAGAGTCGGGTCTGCTTCGGCAGCCGAACTGACAGCGGCAGCGGTGGCCGCGTTCTTCTCTATGAGCTGCTTCATACTTAACATGGCCTCCATCATGGAGGCCATTTGTTCTTTCAGAGCCTACATGTTGGCTTCCATCTGTTCCTGTGTCTCCTCTTGATCACCCATCGTTCTAGATTTGGATCTGGTGCGATAGGGATGCCTTGTGGCGCGTTTAGTTATGGTGTTTTTCCCTTGAAAAGAAAACCAAACGTAAGGAGTGGGTAAAGAAAAAATGCATGCTAGAGATGAAATGTAGGAGTGATTTGATTTGCACAAGCTTTTTGGAGTAGAAACATGGGACCAACTCATTTTATTTCAAAAAGAAAGTCGTATCTAGTCAAGGTCTGAGAGACCATACAAGTTTCCTAACGATTTCTAATTATGTGGGCCATTAAGTCTATCATATGCTGACAATAGCCGAGAAGCCCATGAATCTCTTCGGGGGCGGAGTAGGTGTCTGCCATCGCTTTGGCCTTGGCTAACAAGCGGGGAAGTTCTTGACTCCCGTTCAAGGTAAGAGCAAACCGATCCATCCACATGGTTGCCTCTTGGTGTAAAGAGTCGATCACCCTTCCTCTAGCCTCCTTTTCCGCGTATACTTGAGCATACTCGTCCGCGATTCTATGCTCGTGGGCCGTGGCTAGACCTAACTCTTCTTGGTACTTGGCGATGATAGCTAGCATGCTGGTCTTCGTCTCGCATAAACGCTGAGACAAGCTTCTTTTGGACCTTGAACAAGCAACTAACTCCTCTTTCAGAACCATGCTATGTGCTCGCGACTGGTCCCTCTCTTCCCTTCGCAGCTTGAGTTCACTATTGCTACCCCATAGAGCTCCGCGAAATTTATTCCGGCCATACTCTTCCTTGCGAGCCCTCTTGGTCTCTTGTTCAAGTACTCTGGTGGTAATTGCATTCTCTTCCCGTAATCCGGCATACTCCTTCCAGATGTGTGTAGCGGCCAACTTGAACTTCTCTTTGGCAAGTTTCGCCTTTCCTAACTCGCTTTTGAGAGCTTGGACTTCTTCGTCCTCTTCCGGTGCTTCAAAACTCTCTTCGCTGACGACTTTTAACTTGGCGAGCCAATCTAAACCTCGTATATGAACTTTCAACCATTCATGGTAGCCACCAATGATGCCATTACAAATGCCTCTAAGTTCTTGATCTTTCCTTAACGGGGTTTCCCATGCCTTATGGATTCTTTGTATAGTCTTGGAATTTTGTGCGCCGAAATCCCTCACAAGGAAAGGAGACATGCTTTCTTCCGTCGGTGCTCCCCTCATGGGGTACCCTAGTTGTCTTATAGCGAGCGCGGGATTGTAGTTAATACAACCCCTCGTTCCTACCAGCGGAATGTTTGGGTATCCTCCACATGAGAAAAGGACTCCTTCTTTTCCTTCTTTCCATCGGGGGAACCAACTGATTGTTCTACCTCCTATCCCGGCCAAAAGCTTGTCCCAATCTATTCTCCTCTTTTCAGTACACGAGCGATGGCTCAGGAGCGGACATGGATGTCTTGTGTCTTGTTGGAACAAGTGCGAAACCAACCAAACACAGAGGGCGGGCAAGCAACAGATGATCCGTGCGCTACTCTTTTCGCACCTTCGGTCAAATGTGTCAAATAGATCTGCCAAGACAGCTACCACCGGACATTCCTTGCTATGGTGGTAGGCAAGGAAAGCGTCGATTGCTGCTAGGTCCACCAAACCATCCACGTTTGGAAAGAGGACGACCCCAAAAATTAGCAAAGCTAACACATCCATAAACGGGACCCAATCTCCTTGATTGGCCATACCCCTTGCCTTGTCTTCTAGGTACCTCCGTGGTAGGCCCGCTATGCCGTTCCGAGTCTATTTTATGTGGTCCAAACCTCTTGCTGAATCCTTGACCACAGTTGCAATTCTGCTCAAAGAGGGGAGACAACCGGATGAAAGATATGGTTTTCTTCCCCCGAGAGGACATCCTAGAATCTCCTCAAATTCTTCAATGGTTGGTACTAATTGAAAGTCTCCGAATGTGAAGCATCTCAAAGGCTGGTCGTAGTATTGGGTGAGTGATGCAATGGCTTCTATGGATACCTCTGCTAAGGTCAACTCTAAGATCTTTCCGTAAGTCTTGCGGAAAGCTTGCATTTGGAGAGGTTCCATCAACCGCCCTAATTCCTTGATGCTGGTGGTATCTAAGCTTTTAACCTTGACTTGGTAGAACCTCTTGCCGGTTTGATTTGTTCCCATGCTTGCTAAAGTGAGACAAAAGCTGGTGCAAATCAAAACTCCGATATCTCATGGGTGGAATGGATGAATGCATGAAGGAATGCATATAACACAGATGCAATCTAGGAATGCGGGGGTCCGGGGAATTTGTCCCCTTCTTAGACACAACGTCTAGGGGTAGCGAAGTGCCCCAACGTACGTTTTTAAGAAGGCGACACGGACCCTCCGTTGGTTTGTTTACACAAGGGATCAAGACAGAACCCATATGTGATGCCTATGCAAAACACACAATGCGGGAATGTACACAGTATGACAATATTCACTGAACATAAGCAAAAGGGTATATGATACTTATGCATGGCAATGTGAAAAATGGCACGCAGCGTGTTTGCTCGTGCCCCTATTTAAGGGACCTATAAGGGAGAGAACTAACTAGGCATTTAGTGATAACCCCCAAGGTAGTCATATCTCTTTTGATGGTTTCTAGAGGTATTATCCTCTTTGAAGAACATATTGTAGCAGTAGGGACTACTAGCAACAATAAGTTTTCAAAGAGAAAAGCTCTAGATGAGGGTTCACTGTAATCAAGCAAGTCGGAGACCTAGCATGATCACAGATTCACCTCCACTCCTTATGTTCCCACGAACCCGGGTATAGGGCCCTTTTTCACTCACAGTGTGTGCAAATAGTGTTGGTGTTTGTGTGCATCAAATGAATAAATATTTACCTCATGCATACATTTTAAAACGCACTAAAAGCAATAAAGAGCTTATACACACAAGAACATAATGAAGGGAAACTAACAAAGGGATAAGTCATGGTAAAACATTGCACAAAATTAAATGGCCTAACTCTCTAAAAACTTTCCCCAGTGGAGTCGCCAACTGTCGCAACCTACCCTTCGGCGGGAGGGCGACGCGAGACTCGCGGGATGCGTGTTCCATGAAAGGAATACGCGCGGAGTCGCCACCAACGTTTATTTGAGGAAAACGTCGGAAAAACCGGAAAAGACGCGATCTACGAACTTTTAAGTGAAAGGTTCGGGAGTTGTATTTACGCACGGGGAAGGTATTAGCACCCCACACGTCCGTCCCAAGGGACGGAAACCTTTAATCGAATGTGCAAACATGACTTTGATTTTTATGTTCCCTTTTACGTCCTTATATCCTTTATACCCTTTTTATATTTTTTCTCTTTTTGTGGTCGACAAGGGTGTTTCCCTTTGCTCCTACGTATTCCTCAATTTGCGATGAGGAAATCAGACCTACGTAGTTCTTTCTTATCAAGTGATTCCTTTTTTACTTAAGTGGTGATCATTTTAAGGCGTTGGACCTTAAAAATGATCCATTTTACTTAGTGAGAAATTGAAATGACAAACTTCAAAAACCTATTTTTATGGACGAGCTTGACTAGGCGAGTTGATTTTAGCCTTAGTTTCACTTTAGTTATTAGACAATTCGATTAAGAATGAGAAATCCCAAAGAGAAAACGTCTGATTGATTTTCCGCTTTATTTTACTAAAAGATGTTTTTTTATTATTATATTATTTTTTACCTCTTTTTTGATTTCCAACGTGGTTACGGCACGACCGAACGGTCGGAATTTATTTTAACCGAAGTTAACAGATAATACAATTCAAACGATCGATGGAAATTTATTTTATTTTTAAATTAAGCGAGTAATGACTTAAGTAAAATGGCTTAAGCACGTCAAGAGGGGGTATAAAAAGTAAACAAAATGAGAATAAAAATACACGAAACACAATGTGGACTACCACGGGTACATAGAATGAATCGAAAAGCTTGGTTCAAGGTACTTACCCGTTGAAGATCGAAGAACGATGAAGAACGAATGAAGAACGTCGAAGAACGGTTGAAACCTTTGCGAAATTCTTCACGGAAAACGTTACGGAAACGTTTCGGAAGCGCCTCGGCTTAGATTTTCTTCACGGAAACAATTTTTCCAAGCAAATTCGAAAGAGAGAGAAGTGCCTAAGGGGCTGAACCCTTTTCTTCTTCACTTCCTCCCCTATTTATAGCAAAATAGGGGAGGTGGTTGCCGCCCAGCTCGCCCAGGCGAGCCAGGTTGCTTCCTCCAGAAGCAACAGCCTTCTGGAGGAATATTCTGGAGGGCCCAAGTCGGCCTGGGTGTTATTTGCACCCCCATTTTTACTAAGTACACCCCCTCTGCTTTTTTTTGTGATTCTTTTTTTCGTAAAGTTACGGAAACTTACGAATTTCGTAACGATACTTGTTTTCTTTCTGTAATGTTACGGAACCTTGCGGATTACATAGTCATCCCCTTTTTGACTTACAGAATGTTACGGAACCTCACTTAATTATGCAACGATGCTTCCATTTGATTTCCGGTGTGTCACGGAAACATACGGATTGTGCATCAATATTTTTTTGGTTTTCCGGCATGTCCTGGAATTTCACAAATTGCCTAATGATGGGTGCCAAGCACCTCACAAGGACCAAAGAAAGGTCGCATGTCATCAAGCAAAGGTCCCCGGACGAGATTAGGGTATGACAATCAGTAGAAACGAAATTGTTTATTGAAGCAGAAAATGAAATTTTACCGCATTTACCGCATTTCAAGACAAAGGTTGCATGGATATGCATCCCTAAAAATCATGTTAATTGCATAGATTTCCTACATCTAATGTCCAATCCTTTGAATTTGGGATGACTGGCCCTCTCAATGAGTCAATCTCTTGCTTGCTCATAAGGGTGGACCCTTGGGTACTAGTACCCTCGCCTTCAGAATGCCCTCGCCTTTAGAGGACTACACGTCCACGCCTTTAGAGGGCTACACACCCTCACCTTGAGAAGACTACACGTCCTCGCCTTCAGGGGACTACACGTCCTCGCCTTCAAAGGGCTCCAAGCCCTCACCTTCAAAGGGCTAAACTTCCTCGCCTTCAGAGGGCTGCACGCCCTCACCTTAAGAGGACTACACGTCCTTACCTTCAGAGGACTACACGACCTCGCCTTCAGAGGACTACACGTCCTCGCCTAAAGAGGGCTACACGCCCTCACCTTGAGAGGACCACATGCCCTCAACTTCAGAGAACTACACGTCCTCGCCTTTAGGGGATTACACGTCCTCGCCTTTAGAGGACTACACGTCCTCGCCTTCAGAGGGCTACAAACCCTCACTTTTAGAGGACAACACGTCGTTGCCTTCAGGGGACTACACGTCCTCGCCTTCAGGGGACTACACGTCCTCCCCTTCAGGGGACTACAGGTCCTGACCTTCAGAGGACTACACGTCCTCGCCTTTAGAGGGCTACACGCCCTCACCTTTAGGGGACTACACGTCCTCGCCTTTAGGGGACTATACGTGATGCAATCCTACCCCGCAAGGGCATTGGTTAGAAGACTCCAAGTAGATTGGGCTAGAGATCCAAGGAAAGACCCTAGGGTTCTCATGAGCCTTAGGGTAGATTTCGAGCCCATGGGCTAAGTATGAGCCCGCTTATCTTTGTAAATATTAGAATAGGTTTTTCCTTCGTCAAGGCCTTGTATTTTGGCCATTCTAGTAGTATAGGGTTTTAGCCTTGTATTTTGGGGCATTTTGAGTTGTCTTTGTAATAAGGACTTTTTTTTTTATTTTCATGTTTTTTGTCATGGGGGTGAGCTTAGCTATTATAGGGGGTGTGTAGCTAAGCTCTAGCTTCTCATCTCAAGGAGGTGAGCTTAGCTATTAGAGAGGTATGTGTAGCTAAGCTCTAGCTTCTTTACGAATCTTCTTAAGGAAGCTTCTCAAGGAGGTGAGCTTAGTTATGAGAGGGGTGTGTGTAGCTAAGCTCTAGCTTCTCAAGGAAGTTTTCTCAAAGAAGCTTCTCAAGGAAGTTTTCTCAAGAAAGCTTCTCAAGGAAGCTACCTAGTCTATAAATAGAAGCATGTGTAACACTTGTTGTAACTTTGATGAATGAGAGTCTTGTGAGACACAACTCAAAGTTCAACTTCTCTCCCTTTTTCTTCCTTCAATTTCGTGCTCCCCCCTCTCTCTTTCTCTCCCTCTTTCTTTTCCTCCATTGAAGCATCCTTCCAAGCTTCTTATCCAAGGCTCATCTTGGTGGTGAAGCTCTTTTTTCCATGGCTTATTCCTTAATGGATGGCGCCTCCTCTCACCTCTTCTCCTTTGTCTTCCGCTGCATCTCCATGGTGAAAAATCACCATTGAAGGACCTCATTGAAGCTCAAAGATCCAGCCTCCATAGAAGCTCCACAAGCAAGCTTCCATCAAGTGGTATCAGAGCACAAGAGCTTCAAGTAGGTGCACCTTAAACCTCCATTAATTTTTTGTCTTTACCTTCTCTTCCATTGTTGTTTCTTCATTTTTCTCCATGTATCTCCTCACATGTCTTGTTCTAAATGTTATTAACATGATTCTTTAGAGTTTCCACCGATTAAACTTGCTATAGAAGTTAGATTTAATTTTTTATGGTTCAAATTTCTTGTTCTTGTTCTTGAACCATGAATTGTGTTGAGTTTAGGTTCCTTTGAGTTTTGTCTTGTTATTTTTTGTGGCTGAAACCTAAACCATAAAATTCTTACAAAAATATTAAAGTAGAAGAAAACCTCAAAAATCTAGAGTGACTTGTTCACCTATTGTAGTTTTGTCATAGAAGTCATGTCTAGTCATGAAACTTGTCACATAAGATTTCTTATGTTGTGCTGAATTTTATTTTCTTGTTTCTTTGTCTAACTCATTTGTTCATGAGTGTATGAAATTATTTTAGCCTATTATTTGATTTGAGTCAAATCTTTCATGTTAATTAGTCCTTAACATGTTCATGCAAAATTCTTAGAGAGTCTTTGATTGTGAACCTTTTCTTGAACTTTTAGGTTTCTTTATGATTGTGTCTATTGTGAATTTGAGTTTTGGTGATTGAATTGCTGGCTGAAATGTTGATCCTAAGTGAATATTGAACTCTGAAAACTGTGGTAAACAATCCTAGTGAGTTCAACATACATAGGAAGGTTGAAAGTAAGCCCAAGGCAATCAATATACCATGCTTAAAGAAACAAATCGCTGGTGCTGGCAGCTTGGACGTACAAACTTGTAAAATTTACTGAGAATTGGTTACTTCGAATTTTGAGCTGAAATTTTTACTGAATTTTATAGACATCTGAAAAAAAGTTATAAAAAAAGAAACAAGTGATTTGGATAAAAGGAAAAAATACGAAAAATCACACAAGTTGGCAGGAAAATCAGTATCCAGAAAAAAAAAGGTGAAAGGGAAGTGTGCTTGTTGTTTTCGCTCAAAATTTATTCTATAATTGGAAATTTCAATTGAAAATTAGTGAGAAGACAAGTGCCAAAGCTAGAGGTTTGTTGAGTCTTTTTTTCAGTTTTTTTTACTCTACTCTAGAGCCATTCTAAGTTTCTCTTTGAGTCCTAGCTTGCTTCTATGTCCTTTTCATTGCTTTAATTGTTGAATAATCCTTGAAAAATTGTCTTGTTAAAACTCCATTGGTTTACCTTTCATTTCATTTTTTTTTTGGTCTTTGGTTATTTCTTGTCTCTTTTTTTCCTTGTTTGTGGGTTGTCATATAAGGAATTGGAAGAAGGATTGGTGCCATCCCTTGAAGAATTTGAGTCAAGAAGCAAGGGGCCAACCACCTTAAGAGCTATTGGACTAAGAAGCACTCCAAATTGAGTGAATCACCAAAGAGAGAACAACCACCAAAATTGAGGACCGTTTTGTAATTTTGTAATTTGCAATTTACTTACCTTCATTGCTTTCAAGTTTTGTAACAAAAAGGCCTTTCATTGGAAGTGTGTTGGAAGCCTCCAACAGGTTACCAAACTTCCATTTGTGTGTAATAATTTTAGGCAATTTTTCCTTAGGATAGTGAGTGTTTTGTTGGGAACCTTGAATGTGGTCATCCAAACACTCTTAGGATTTGCCTAGTTTACATTTCTTGCTTACTTTCATAGCTTATTTCCTTTACCTTCCATTGTCAAACAGCCTAGATAGCTTTCCTTTTACCAATTAGTTTTTTTACCTTATCTTTCACACCTCTTTTAGTGTTTAATTGGCTAGTTTCAACCATAGTTTCTTTTACCTTTTGTTTTCAAACCTCCAACAAGAAAGAACCACAACTTAGGAACTGTCGCAACCTACCCTTCGGCGGGAGGGCGACGCGTGACTCGCGGGATGCGTGTTCCACGAAAGGAATACGCGCGGAGTCGCCACCAACGTTTATTTGAGGAAAACGTCGGAAAAACCGGAAAAGACGAGATCTACGAACTTTTTAGTGAAAGGTTCGGGAGTTGTATTTACGCACGGGGAAGGTATTAGCACCCCACACGCCCGTCCCAAGGGACGGCAGCCTTTAATCGAATGTGCAAACATGACTTTGATTTTTATGTTCCCTTTTATGTTCTTATATCCTTTATACCCTTTTTATATTTTTTCCTTTTTTGTGGTCGACAAGGGTGTTTCCCTTTGCTCCTACGTATTCCTCAATTTGGGATGAGAAAATCAGACCTACGTAGTTCTTTTGGAACAAAGTGTTTGGTTAAGTTGTTTTTGTCTTTTTTGCAAAAGATGTTTTTATTGAACAAAAGGTCATTTAAGGTGTTGAACCATTAAACGGTCTTTTGATTTTGAAAGGGGAGAAACGTTAAGGCGTTGGACCATTAACGATCTCTTGTTTTTGAAAGGAGAGAAATGTTAAGGCATTGGACCATTAACGATCTCTTGGGGTGGTCGACAAAAGCGGGGCTTTTGCTCCTACGTATCCTCAATGAGGAACTCAGACCTACGTAGTTCTTTCTTATCAAGTGATTCTTTTTTATTTTAAGAGGTGATCATTTTAAGGCGTTGGACCTTAAAAATGATCCATTTTACTTAGTGAGAAAATGAAATGACAAACTTCAAAAGCCTATTTTTATGGACGAGCTTGACTAGGCGAATTGATTTTAGCCTTTAGTTTCACTTTAGTTATTAATCAATTCGATTAAGAATGAGAAATCCCAAAGAGAAAATGTCCACTTGATTTTCCGCTTTATTTTACTAAAAGATGTTTTTTTGATTATTTATATTATTTTTTACCTCTTTTTGATTTCCAACGTGGTTACGGCACGACCGAACGGTCGGAATTTATTTTAACCGAAGTTAATGGATAATACAATTCAAACGTTCGGTGGAAATTTATTTTATTTTTAAGTTAAGCGAGAAATGACTTAAGTAAAATGGCTTAAGCACGTCAACAGGGGGTATAAAAAGTAAACAAAACGAGAATAAAAATGCACGAAACACAATGTGGACCACTATGGGTACATAGAATGAATCGAAAAGCTTGGTTCGAGGTACTTACCCGTTGAAGATCGAAGAACGAATGAAGAACGTCGAAGAACGGTTGAAACCTTTGCGAAATTCCTCACGGAAAACGTTACGGAAACGTTTCGGAAGCGCCTCGGCTTAGATTTTCTTCACGGAAACAATTTTTCCAAGCGAATTCGAAAGAGAGAGAAGTGCCTAAGGGGCTGGACCCCTTCCTTCTTCATTTCCTCCCCTATTTATAGCAAAATAGGGGAGGTGGTTGCCACCCAGCTCGCCCAGGCGAGCAGGGTTGCTTCCTCCAGAAGCAACCGCCTTCTGGAGGAATCTTCTGGAGGGCCCAAATGGGCCTGGGTGCTATTTGCACCCCCATTTTTACTAAGTACACCCCCCTCTGCTGTTTTTTGGTGATTCTTTTTTCGTAAAGTTACGGAAACTTACGAATTTCGTAACGATACTTGTTTTCTTTCCGTAATGTTACGGAACCTTGCGGATTACATAATCATCCCCTTTTTGACTTACGGAATGTTACGGAACCTCACTTAATTATGCAACGATGCTTCCATTTGATTTCCGATGTGTCACGGAAACTTACAGATTGTGCATCAATATTTTTTTGGTTTTTCGGCATGTCCTGGAATTTCATAAATTGCCTAATGATGGGTGCCAAGCACCTCACAAGGACCAAAGAATGGTCGCATGTCATCAAGCAAAGGTCCCCGGACGAAATTAGGGTATGACAGTTGCCCCTCTTTACTTGTCTTTTATTGGAGATAAAAGAAAAGTAAAGATAAGACACTAATTTCGTCCCTCTCGATTTGATGAGAGTCGCGGGTGACCATAAAATCTCCACATGCAAATGACTTGTTGTTCCCAGAATTTCACAAATTGCCTAATGATGGGTGCCAAGCACCTCACAAGGACCAAAGAATGGTCGCATGTCATCAAGCAAAGGTCCCCGAAAATCAGTGTATGACACTAATTTCGCTCCTCTCGGTTGACGAGAGTCGCGGGCGACCATGAAATTTCCGCATGTAAATGACTTTGTTGTTCCCGGAGGGACAAAAGGTGCAGAAGACTGTGTCAGCCCCTGCATGCTATCAAGCGTTCTGTCTTACAGATAGTAAAAGAATGTTTATACGGATAACCACTCGGGTATCTCCGCGTATCATCGGGCCCGCCGCCTCTGGATGATACAAGGGTGCGAATAACCATAAGGTATCTCCGCGTAGCAGAAGACTGTGTCAGCCCCTGCATGCTATCAAGCGTTCTGTCTTACAGATAGCAAAAGAATGGGTGCGAATAACCATAAGGTATCTCCGCGTATCATGGGTGCAGAATGACCAAACTTGGTCTCTGCTTGTCATCGGGCCCGCCGCCTCTGGATGACAAACGGGTGCGAATAACCATAAAGTATCTCCGCGTATCATGGGTGCAGAATGACAAACTGGTCTCTGCTTGTCATCGGGCCCGCGCCTCTGGATGACAAAAGGGTGCGAATAACCATAAGGTATCTCCGCGTATCATGGGTGCAGAATGACCAAACTTGGTCTCTGCTTGTCATCGGGCCCGCCGCCTCTGGATGACAAAAGGGTGCGAATAACCATAAGGTATCTCCGCGTATCATGGGTGCAGAATGACCAAACTTGGTCTCTGCTTGTCATCGGGCCCGCCGCCTCTGGATGACAAAAGGGTGCGAATAACCATAAGGTATCTCCGCGTATCATGGGTGCAGAATGACCAAACTTGGTCTCTGCTTGTCATCGGGCCCGCCGCCTCTGGATGACAAAAGGGTGCGCGTCACATGACCTCAGGGTCAGTATGACAAAGATTATGGGGCGGCCGACAAAAGTGCAGAATGACCAAACTTGGTCTCTGCTTGTCATCGGGCCCGCCGCCTCTGGATGACAAAAGGGTGCGAATAACCATAAGGTATCTCCGCGTATCATGGGTGCAGAATGACCAAACTTGGTCCCTGCTTGTCATCGGGCCCGCCGCCTCTGGATGACAAAAGGGTGCGAATAACCATAAGGTATCTCCGCGGGCTACCAACTCTTGAGTCATGGCAACAAAAGGCGGTGTGGTCGACAAAAGCGAGGCTCTTGCTCCTACGTATCCTCCAATGAGGAATTCAGACCTACGTAGTTCTGGATAACTTGTGAGACTTGAAAAAGTCTCGTTGTTTTCTCCACTAAAATGCAAACATGCTTTAGCAAAGAGACAAATATTCCAACTGATTTAGAGCAGCATATGCTTTTTTGAGTGAAAAACAATGCGTCTACCGGGGAAGGAGAGTCTGCTGATGAAATCTCCCATAACTATAAATGAGATTTTGGATGTTAGTATTTCGTTTCTAAATGACCATTTAGAGGAAACACTGGGTTCGACAAAAATAGAAGAAATCTACTCAAAGTGTATCAATCTCGCACAGGTAAGTGTTTCATCCTAATTCCGAACCATAGATATGTCATGACTTGACTTTGCAAATTATTTCCTATCAAATCAAAAATTACACGCGTGATCATGGATCAATAGGGCTTCCCTTGGGAATGGGTTCTTTTGGTGGTTTCTTCTTTCGGCTTTTGTGTGTTTTTGGCTTTTGATTTTTCTGGCTTTTTTCTTTTTCTGTTTTTGTTTAGTGCGGGGCGAGAAAAAAAGGTCGCTAGCGCACGGGATTTTGGTTGGTAATCAAAGGGAGAAGACTATTTTAGGTTGTGGTTCTCTTTCCTTCTTTTTTCGTTCATTTGGTGACAATTCTGTATTGTTCAGATATTGTCCGGTCCAAAGACCTCTCTGCACATTTCTTCTGTTTTTCTTTCGAACCTTGATCAGGAGCTTTCTTTCCTTCTTTTCTCTTTTTTTTCTTTCTCCCATTCTTTGATTGGGAATTTTCTTTCTTTTCTTTTTACTTTCTCCCACTCTTTGATTGGGAATTTCCTTTCTTTTCTTTTTTTGCTTTCTCTTTGATTGGAAACTTTCCTTCTCTTCCTTTTTGCTTCCGAGGGTAAGGATTATGGTGAGTCAGGATTTTGGCTCAAGGTTTGTAGAATGGCTAGACATGATACATGTCGGGGTTTGGTTTGGCTTAAGGATAAAAGGGTTGCCTTACATTATTTCCATGACACAAAATGCAAAAATGATGATTTGGAAACTTTATGCAAAACTGGTCATGCATGCACCTATGCGGACACTCAAGTGTCAAATTTTTATGGTCATGTGATGCTAGGGCTCAGGATTCATTTCCTCTATTTTAATCAACCCAATGTTTCCAAAATATGTTCTTTTATCAATTTGTGCATTCATCCGAGTCCATTTCGGGCGTCCCGGGAAATTTCACAGCATTCACCCTTCAGGTGTAGACACATTTTCCAAAAATTGGTTATGATCAATGAATTTTTTCAAAGAAAAGTTGGAAATCGTCTCTTTTCAAAAGCATGTTGGTTTTTCAGCTTAACAACTTATTTTTTCTTTTTTCTACCTCTTTCCTTACTTGCCCCTTTTTTTCCTTATTTGCTCTCTTTTTCTTTTCACTTTCTTCTCTTTTCTATTTCATTTTTTTTTTCCTTTTCTATTTCATTTTCTTTCCTTTTCTATTTCATTTTCTTTCCTTTTCTATTTTTATTTTTATCATGATTTTTTTGTTTATTTTACATATATACTTTTGGACGATGTTCCTAAACGAAGAACTCTACACGGTTCCAGAATTTCAAACATCATCGATAATAATGATATATAAATACTAACGCACCAATCTAAACAAAAATGTATGCGCTGTACAAATGACAATCGAAACAACAAAAACAAACGTTAGTCTCTCAAGTCAAAACAATAACATAGAATAAAAATGACAAAAGAAATATGAAAGAAAACATGAATCTGGGGATCTCCCAGTCACGTGTCTCCACTCCCTCCCAAGAAGTCAAGCAAATCGGCCATCTCCTCATCCTCGTGGGCTTCTTCTCCATCGCCGGGAGCTTCTGGGGGTGCCTCTCCTGCTTGGGCCTCGGGCCAATCTCCGGGCCATGCTACCTCTGCCCTGAACTGGTCTGGAGTAGGGCATGAAAAAGAAGCGAAGCCCTGGCTCTGCATGCTAAGACTCATCTGGTACAGACAGTCATGGGTCCGTACATGTGCTCGGTGGTTGGCTGCCTGCTGGCGAACCAAATGCCGTAAATACTGCTCCATGTCAAATGCCCCAGCCTGGCCAGCCTGATGAGGTGGTGGGGGCGCGCCTGCGGCCTGTGGAGCATCACCCTGACCCTGTCTCTGGGTACAGTACTTCTCAATAAAAGCCCGGGTGATGGGCGGCCGAATCACCTTGGTAGGTGCAACGGGGACTCCGAACGACTGGCAGAGTCCTGTGATCAGTGCGGGGAATCCCAGGGCCCTGTTGGACTTATCTGGGTCCAAAGGGTGCCTAGTGGGCGCCATACACCAGCTGGCACTTAGGCATGGGGAGGTCGGAATTATGATCGGTGGGCAGGATGTTGCTGAGGAGCAACGTCATCCATATCTGGGTCAGGGTGGTCATATTGGTGCGCATGATTCGCACTCGCCTCCCTGCAGCAGTCCGGGCAAAATCCTGCCCCGGTATACATAGCAACTGGGCGATGGCCTCCTCATCGAACCCATCAGACCGGTTCCTCCTCTGGCCATACTCGCATTCCTGGCCCTCTTCCAACACCATCGGATATCCCAGGAGCTGGCTGATAGCGTCGGCATCGAACGGGATCCACTGACCCCTAACCCAGGATCTCATGTCACGCACGCCCTCCTCTGTTGGCCAAGCATTGGCATAAAATTCAAGGACTATTTCTGGATCAAACTTGGCCATAGGAGTAACCAGTGGTGCCCACCGCCGGCGCCCTATTTCCTCCTGAAAATCAGTATACTCGTCGTCCCTGAGCTGGACGCGTCGCTCCCGGAGAAACGACCATCCCTTGATGGCTTCGAAGCGCTGCTGGTGTACAACGCTCCTAAAGCGGTGACTGTCGTACTCCGGGGCGGAACTAGTTCCTTCGGCCGCCTTGTCCTTCCTGGACCTCTTTGAGGCAAGCTTCCTCGGGGCCATTCCTGCGAAGGCAAACATTTGGAAAGTTAGTTTTACCAGTGGGACGTTACTCTTAAAGCAAAAATGGCATGTAACCTCCTCCCATCAATACAAACATCAATGTAAATTTAGAGCAAGCTTATGCGCATATTTCCCTACGAACGTTCACTTGCACAAGACATCCTATTAACTAAGAAAAATGCACCCATATACAATCAAGGTAGCTTCATTACCTAGATTATTTACATGTACTTCCAAAGTGTATTTGTTATTTACATCATACACGCCATCTTGTCAAAATTTACACACATGCATACTCAAAGCATTTCGGGGTACCAAAAATTGCACATGCGCTCATCTTGGTATTTCTAATATCTATACATATACAAACTTCATGATGAATCTTGACTACCTACGCAATAAGGTGCTACATTTCATGCTCTTTTTTTTTTCAAGTTTTTGCTACCTAAAGCCATATGCAAATTCAAGCATATCTTCCTTTGCTGACTAAAATTGTATTCAAATTAGAAGGTATATATTTTTTTGTAATATGTTTCCTTCACATAACATGCAACACATCTATATATATATTTTTGTGAGACATTTTGACTACCAAAAATTATATATACATACATCCAAGTATTTTGCTACCACACCCAAAGTGTAAATTGCCAAAGGTATCTTGCTACCTATTTTAAACCTACACATTTATGATGAGCAAAATTTCTAAACATCTAGGCGTAGGGAAATTATTGTAGCGTGGCCCATAGCTGATTGCCGGCCAAAAAGGGTAACTTTACCCAATACGCACCTCCTCTTGTGTTCTTTGGCATAAAAACTTTGGTTCCTAGGCCTAGGACATATGTGGGGCAATTACTCTACCCCTTTCGAAACTGAATGCATGTCCCAAAAAATATGTGCAAACCAAATTGCCCCATGGGTTGTTTCCCTACAAAAATCCCGCGCTAATGCCATTGAGGCATTTCACCGAACACTTGGTGGGCGCGCGTTTAGGCATCAATAGCAAGAGAACGGGGACAATGTGGCATGCCCCATTACTTCAAAATGCATTATAGGCCTAGGGCCATCTCATACAAACCCCCAATTCAACTTAATCAAGCAAGAAAACAAACCAAAATTGCCCCACATATTTGAGTACATTCCCACAATTTAGAGCACCAAAAGGAGATCAAAATACACCAATGAAAAGCTAGAAAGCTTAGGGATGGAATACTTACTTGATGGTGATGAACAAAAGCGCGAAACGGAATCAAAAAAATGCGAAAAATGATGACCCTAGGACTGCAAACTCGTAAATCCCGTGGGTATGGCTTTTGAAAGGGGGAAAAAAGTTTTTTGAATGAAAAAACGTCCCCCCCTTTCGTCATTTTTATATTTTGGTGCAGAGGTGGCTCGCCCAGGCGAGCCCAGCTCGCCCAGGCGAGCTAACCTGCATTTTTTTTTTTTTTTTTTTTTTTTTTTGAGGGGAACATTAACCATGTCCCCTCCCTTCTCATGGATTAGCATTTTGCCTAACTTGAACTTACTTAGGTTAGAATCAGGCGTTGATTACTTATCTTATTATTACTTTTTTCCTTTTTTAAAACAAACAAATAGTAAAAGAAAGCTGCAAAATAGAAAGGATACGGGGCTGCCTTGCAGCGACATTCCCTGCTTGTTTCGCACAGAGAAGGGCAACGATCGGTCGGTCGTGACCCCATCCCCGCTTGCGTTCATCCTTAAGTACCTGCAATTAATAAACAACCAGGTATGGCCAATCTTGACCGCATCATTACCCTACCTTGATTGGTTTCTGCCGTTCATGTTTTGTCTCCACTCCAGAAGGTAGCCCAAGGTGATCCTGCCCCTGTTTTACCACAACAATATACATGCGTATGCGTGTGCGTATGCATGAATGTTTTCAAACGCAGAAAATTTAGGGAAAGTTGGTTCAGGTTCAATTCTAATTAAGCGCTTGGGGGATCCCATGAACTGAGCGGAAGGGCTCAGGCGATCACAAATTAACGCAAGGTGTGAAACTAACGTGAGGACTAAAAGCCTCAAATCCATGTTCATTTCTTTGAAAGATCGTAACAAGAGATACAACAGACCGGAAAATCCTGGGGGGAAATCTAGAAAACGCATAAAGATAGAGAACATGCAGCGACATCCTTAATTGCCCTAGCTTCTAGGCATAATATTGTTTGACGACATCAGAGTTCACGGGTGAAGGTAGCTCTTCGCCATCCATGTTGGTAAGCACCAGGGCTCCTCCGGAGAAAGCCCTCTTCACAACAAAAGGCCCTTCGTAGTTCGGGGCCCATTTCCCTCGATGGTCCTTGACAGCATGGGACATTTTCTTTAGCACAAGGTCTCCCTCATGGAACTTGCGTAAGCGTACTTTCTTATCGAATGCACTCTTCATTCTTTGCTGGTATAAGCGCCCATGACTCATGGCCGTTAAGCGCTTACCCTCAATGAGGTTGAGCTGATCGTAGCGTGTCTGAGCCCACTCTGATTCCTTTAATCCGGATTCTGCCAAGATCCTTAATGACGGGACTTCTACCTCAAACGGTAACACCGCCTCCATCCCATATACTAATGAGAACGGCGTTGCCCCAGTTGACGTTCGCACTGAAGTCCGGTAACCGTGTAACGCGAATGGGAGCATCTCGTGCCAATCCTTGTATGACACGGTCATCTTTTGGATAATCTTTTTGATATTCTTATTGGCCGCTTCCACTGCTCCATTCATCTTTGGCCGGTAGGGCGTGGAATTGTGATGCTGGATTTTAAACTCCTCGCACATTTCTGCCATCATCTTATTATTCAGGTTGGTGTCGTTGTCCGTGATAATCTTCCTTGGCAAACCATATCGGCAGATGATCTCTTTCTTAATGAACCTGACCACCACATTCCTCGTGACATTGGTATATGAAGCCGCCTCGACCCACTTGGTGAAATAATCTATCGCTACGAGGATGAAGCGATGACCATTCGAGGCCTTGGGCTCAATGGCCCCGATGACATCTATTCCCCACATGGAGAAAGGCCAAGGGGCGGACATGACATTCAGAGGATGTGGTGGGGCATTGACATTATCTGCGAATGCTTGACATTTGTGGCACTTCCTCACATGGACACAACAATCACTTTCCATGGTAAGCCAGTAATAACCTGCTCTTAAGATCTTCCTGGCCATAGCATGCCCGTTGGCGTGTGTTCCAAACGAGCCCTCATGGACTTCCTCGATCATGTGATTTGCCTCTTTGGCATCCACACATCGCAGGAGTGTCATGTCGTGATTTCTCTTATACAGTGTGCCTCCGCTCATGAAGAAACTGGCTGCCAACCTCCTCAATGTCCTTTTATCGTTGTCGGCAATCTCTGGCGGGTATTCTTTGCTTTCGACATATCGCTTGATGTCGTAATACCAGGGCTTTCCGTCCCGTTCCTCTTCCACTTGGCAACAATGTGCGGGTTTGCCACGACACTGAAATTCAATGTAGGGTAGGTCCCCGTGCGGTGTTAGCTGGAACATAGATGCCAATGTAGCAAGTGCATCCGCCATTTGATTTTCCTCGCGGGGAACATGATGGAAGGAGATCTCATCGAAAGTCTCAGCCAACTCCTTGATGTAGGCTTTGTAGGGTATCAGCTTGGGATCTCTAGTTTCCCATTCTCCTCTCAGCTGATGGATTACCAACGCTGAGTCGCCGTACACCTTGAGTAGTTTGACATCGGAGTCAATTGCTGCCTGGACGGCTAGGGCACATGCTTCATATTCGGCCATGTTGTTGGTGCAGTCGAATCCTAGCCTGGCTGTGAAAGGTACACATTGATTGTCCGGAGAGATCAACACTGCCCCAACGCCATGACCTAGGATGTTTGACGCTCCGTCAAACCATACAGTCCATTTGTCCCGATCTTCGTCCAACTTTTCCTCGAACAAGGCCATGATGTCCTCATCCGGGAATTCCGGATGCATGGGCTGGTAGTCGTTAAGAGGCTGTTGAGCCAAATAATCTGCCAAAGCGCTTCCTTTTATCGCCTTTTGGGTGACGTAGACTATATCAAACTCAGATAGCAAGACTTGCCACCGGGCGATTCGTCCTGTGAGAGCTGGCTTTTCAAAGATGTACTTAACCGGGTCCATTTTGGATATCAACCAGGTAGTATGACTCAGCATGTACTGCCTTAGGCGATGGGACGCCCATACTAAAGCACAACACGTTCTTTCGAGCAAGGAGTAATTCATCTCACAGGTCGTGAACTTCTTACTTAGGTAGTAAACAGCGCGCTCTTTCTTCCCGGATTCGTCATGTTGTCCCAGCATACACCCCATTGACTCGTCCAAGATTGTCATGTACAAAATGAGAGGCCTTCCAGGTACTGGTGGCATAAGCACGGGAGGATTCATTAGGCACTTTTTGATCCTTCCAAAAGCCTCTTGGCAATCCTCATTCCACCGATCAGTTTGGTTTTTGCGCAAGAGTTTAAACAACGGCTCACAAAGGGCGGTGAGCTGCGATATGAATCTGGCAATATAATTCAAGCGCCCCAGGAAACCTCGGACTTGCCTCTCTGTACGGGGTTCTGGCATCTCAAGGATAGCCTTCACTTTTTCGGGGTCTACCTCTATCCCTTTCTGGCTTACAACGAAACCAAGCAATTTCCCTGATTTGACCCCAAAGGTACACTTAGCGGGGTTCAACCTTAATTGATATTTCTTAAGCCTTTCGAACAACTTCCGCAGGTTGACAAGGTGTTCTTCCTCAGATTTAGATTTAGCAATTATGTCGTCCACGTAGACCTCGATCTCTTGATGCATCATATCATGGAACAAAGCTACCATGGCCCGTTGATAAGTTGCCCCGGCGTTCTTGAGTCCAAAGGACATCACCTTGTAACAGAACGTTCCCCACAGGGTGACGAAAGTAGTCTTTTCCATATCCTCGGGCGCCATCTTTATCTGATTGTAACCAGAGAAACCATCCATGAAGGAAAATAAAGCGAAATTGGCCGTGTTATCTACGAGGATATCGATGTGTGGTAACGGAAAATTGTCCTTGGGACTGGCCCGATTCAGGTCCCGGTAATCTACACACATTCGTACTTTCCCACCTTTTTTAGGAACTGGTACGATGTTGGCAACCCATTCTGGATACCGAGCGACGGCCAGAAATCCAGCGTCAAACTGCTTCTTCACTTCTTCTTTTATCTTCAAGGACGTTTCGAGTTTCATCCTCCTCAATTTCTGTTTTACTGGGGAACACCCGGGATTTAGAGGCAATCGGTGCTGCACAATGTCAGAACTCAAACCGGGCATATCTTGGTATGACCAAGCAAAGATGTCTTGGTAGTCTTTTAGCAGGATTATTAATTCTTCACGGATAGGTGCGGTAATGCCTGTACCTATCTTTACTTCCCTCTTTCCACTGCCAATTCCTAAGTCTACTAGCTCTGTTTCTTCTTGATGAGGCCCCATTTCTTGGTCCTCATGGGCGACCATTCTTTCTAGTTCCGAAGGAAGTCCCACATCCTCATCTCCTTCATCTTCCGTTTGGTTCATTTCTTGCTCGAAGTTGATAGACGGGTCCCAGGTATTAGTACCTTCGGGGGACTCGTCATCGAATCTGCCGTTTCAGAAAAAGAAGTAAACATGCAAATGAATGAGAATGGGTAGAGACCAGGAACAGATGAAGAAAGATCCTTGTATTATAAATTCAAAAACAAAAGACACAAAGCCTTAACAAAATGAAAACTCTAAAGCCTAGGCCCAACTATAGAGCTTTTAAAACCGTAAAGGTTTACATTATGCTTGTTGCGTAAATGCCGGGGCGTTCCTCCACTCGCCAATTTCCCAGCTGGAAATCAGGAGGGCATGGTCGGACCAAATCCGAAGTACTTGGAACATCATCTTCACATATCGCAAACACTTGACCTTCGTCTCCCAGACCCTCACTTATAAAGCTTCTACTTATGTGGCAGGGCGGGCTTCCTTCACTTTCTTGTCTCCAACGCGAGCTCTGACCACTGTTCTTCCTTCCCGCGATGCTTCTTTTCATGTCCGCCTGAGTGGGCTTATAGCCTAAACCATACTTCCCACGATTTCCTTGGGTTTTTATCAGGCTAGTTATGCCGCCATTGTCTTTGCCTAAACCCATCCCGGGTTCATAACCGTTCCCCAACATAACTCGGGCCATCATTACCGCCACATCGGACAGACAAGGTTGCCCAAAGAGGGAGTCCACGGAGGAAATGCTGACCACCTCAAAAGACTGGAAAGCGGTTTCTAACGATTCTTCTGCGGCTTCCACATAAGGCATGGAGGATGGGCAGCTTACCAAGATATCTTCCTCGCCTGACAC
This sequence comes from Glycine max, assembly GCF_000004515.6. Lineage (NCBI taxonomy): Eukaryota > Viridiplantae > Streptophyta > Magnoliopsida > Fabales > Fabaceae > Glycine > Glycine max. The sequence continues at coordinate 20,910,824 of NC_016091.4, read as the reverse complement.
GATGACCAAGTGCCCCTCCACTACGAATTTCAGCTTTTGGTGGAGTGTAGAAGGCACAACTCCCACTGAGTGGATCCACGGGCGCCCCAACAGGCAGCTGTAGGGGGGGTTAATATCCATTATTTGGAAGGTGACTTGACAGGTGTGAGGGCCTATTTGTACTGGGAGATCGATCTCTCCCCTAACCTCTCGGCGAGTGCCGTCGAAGGCCCGAACCACCATTGAACTTGGTTTTAAATGGGAAGCATTGAATGGTAACTTGTCCAAAGTGCTCTTAGGCATCACGTTTAAACTGGAACCATTATCGATGAGTACCTTGGCCACGATATGGTCCATACACTTGACTGATACGTGTAAAGCCTTATTATGCCCTCTCCCCTCGGCGGGGATTTCTTCTTCGGCGAAGGCAAGATAGTTGTTGGCAGTGATATTGTTGACCAGCCCTCCGAAACCTTCTACCGAGATATCTTGGGCCACGTAAGCCTCGTTCAGCACTTTTACTAGCAGAGCCCGATGAGGCTCGGAGCTCATAAGTAACTCCAGCAGCGAGACCCTAGCCGGGGTTTTGTTGAGCTGTTCGATAACCTTGAATTCGCTCTGCTGAATTATGCGAAGGAACTCGCTGGCTTCCTCTAGCGACACCTCCTTTCTACCATCCTTTTTCTCTGGGGGCCCCTTTGCTGGGATATCTTTATTCGAAGCGTGGGGTGCTTCGCCATCTTGTTCCTCCACCACTTTTCCTTTTCCTTTGACGTCGGCGGGTTGGACTGGTAGGTCCGGAGGTGCGAACATACGACCACTACGGGTCACACCACTCAGCCCCGTGATACTTGTTACTTTAGCTGACAGCGAGCTGACGTCAGTGACTTCTTCTTCCTTCTTCCCCGGAGGTGTATATCTCCACGGGACCGCGTGACTATTTTGATATGGGAAAGGAACAGGTTTGGCCATTAAGGGGTGCCCGGGCTTTTGCGAGGCTGCACTTTTAGTGAAGTATATCACCAAGGGTTTGGGCTTCGCAACACCGCTCCCCTCCGTAGATTGCATGCATATATGCTGCTCTTCTTTTCCTTCAATGCCGACTTCTAGTCGACCTTGGTCTATCATCCGCTGTAACAATTCCTCTACTTCCAAACACGTCTCCATGTCATGCATCTCGCCGGAATGTAGCAGACAGGAATCCTCCTTACACCCACTATGGGGAATTACACCTCCCTTTTGTAGGGCCTCAAAGATAAACCTCCTAGGGGTTGCCACATCTCTTAAAGGTTTAGACCTGTGGGGCCTATCGGATTCAACTGCATTAACTGCTCCCCCTCCATGATTGGCGAGCGGGTTGGTCCTCACATTGGGCCGATCCTCTTGGAAAGTCAGCCATCCGGCATCCATTAAATGTTGGACCTTGTATTTAAGGGCCAAGCATTTTTCGACGGAATGCCCCGGGACACCCCCATGGTACTTGCAAGTTGCATTAGGGTCATACCACTTCGGGAAAGGGGGTTCGAGGACCCTTCCGGGAGTTACCACGGCCAAATGATTGGCGATGAGGGATGGTAGAAGATCTTCGTACGTCATTGGGAGCGGGGTGAATTCCGGCAATGGCCTCGAGGGAAGTTCCTTGTCGTGTTGGAATTACCGGCCGGTCGAGTCGTGTTCGGAGTTGGAACTTGGGGAGCTTCCCTCTGGGTGGGTGCCTTAGGCTGCACGGGTGTTGAACTAGAGGCGTTCCCCGCATGAGCCGAGAAGCTTGGGTGATGTTGCGCGTACTGATGGGTACCATGAGGTGTTTGCTGGGGTTTGACCCACGCGGGTGTTGAAGAGACGGCATGGGCATCTCCTTCTTTCCTTTTTGCCCCTGTCGCCCCGATTCTTTTGGCATTCACGTTTGTGGAGGAAACGTAATCAAACTTTCCTCTCTTCAATCCAACCTCGATTCTTTCCCCGGCAAACACCAGATCCGCAAAGCTGGACGGCATGTAACCCACTAGCTTCTCATAGTAGAACACTGGCAGAGTGTCTACCATCATGGTGATCATCTCTCTCTCAACCATGGGAGGAGCTACTTGTGCCGCCAAATCCCTCCATCGCTGCGCATATTCTTTAAAGGTTTCACCCTCTTTCTTGAACATATTCTGCAGTTGAGTACGGTCAGGAGCCATATCAGAATTGTACTGATACTGCCTTAGGAAGGCGGTAATCAGATCCTTCCAAGTACGGATACGGGAAGCTTCCAAATTAGTGTACCACACTACCGCAGCTCCGGCCAAGCTTTCCTGAAAGAAGTGTATCAATAGCTTTTCATCTTTAGAATGGGCGCCCATCTTACGGCAGTACATTTTGAGATGGTTTTTGGGACAAGTCGTCCCTTTATACTTGTCGAAGTCCGGCACTTTGAACTTCGGGGGAATAACAACATCGGGTACTAAGCAAAGATCCGTCATGTCTGCAAACGGATAGTCCCCAAATCCTTCCACAGCCCTCAATCTTTCCTCAAGGAGATCGAGCTTCCTCCTTTCTTCAGTTGCTGGGGGCGGCCCTTCCATAGACAAAACTATTGGCGATGCTGCGATGTTGGGTTGAGGCAACGTGCCTGGTGCCGGCCCTTCGGGGATCGGGGGATAAAACTCGACATCCCTCCGAGCATAATCTTGAGGGTCTTTATGGACTTCGTCGGGCTGCTGAGGAGGCTCTTTTTCATGGACGGGAGAAGCAATGTGGCCCGCATCTTCTTGCAAGATGGGTGGTGAATAGTTGGGCGGCAATCCATAAGGGTAAGCCGCTCGGTTGTATCCCAGGTGAGGGCTGCCATCGTGCCCCAGTGTGTCCCTTCCCCGTCCTACTATGTTTGAGGGAGGATGGTGCGTAGTTGCCAAGAGAGTCGGGTCTGCTTCGGCAGCCGAACTGACAGCGGCGGCAGTGGCCGCGTTCTTCTCCATGAGCTGTTTCATCCCTAACATGGCCTCCATCATGGAGGCCATTTGTTCTTTCAGAGCCGACATGTCGGCTTTCATCTGTTCCTGCGTCTCCTCTTGATCACCCATCGTTCTAGATTTGGATCTGGTGCGATAGGGATCCCTTGCGGCGCGTTTAGTTATGGTGTTTTTCCCCAAAAAACCAAACGTGAGGAGTGGGTAAAGAAAGAAAATGCATGCTAGAGATGAGATGTAGGAGTGATTTGATTTGCACAAGTTTTTTGGAGTAGGAACATGGGACCAACTCATTTTATTTCAAAAAGGAAGTCATATCTAGTCAAGGTCTAAGAGACCATACAAGTTTCCTAACGATTTCTAATTATGTGGGCCATTAAGTCTATCATATGCTGACAATAGCCGAGAAGCCCATGAATCTCTTCGGGGGTGGAGTAGGTGTCTGCCATCGCCTTGGCCTTGGCTAACCATCGGGGAAGTTCTTGACTCCCGTTCAAGGTAAGAGCAAACCGATCCATCCACATGGTTGCCTCTTGGTGTAAAGAGTCGATCACCCTTCCTCTAGCCTCTTTTTCCGCATATACTTGAGCATACTTATCCGCGATTCTATGCTCGTGGGCCGTGGCTAGACCTAACTCTTCTTCGTACTTGGCGATGATAGCTAACATGTTGGTCTCTGTCTCGCAAAAATGCTGAGACAAGCTTCTTTTGGACCTTGAACAAGCAATCAACTCCTCTTTCAGAACCATGCTATGTGCTCGCGACTGGTCCCTTTCTTCCCTTCGCAACTTGAGTTCACTATTGCTACCCCATAGAGCTCTGCGAAATTTGTTCCGGCCATACTCTTCCTTGCGAGCCCTCTTGGTCTCTCGTTCAAGGGCTCTTGCGGCAATTGCATTCTCTTCCCGTAACCCGGCACACTCCTTCCGAACGTGTGTAGCAGCCAACTTGAACTTCTCCTTGGCGAGTTTTGCCTTTCCTAACTCGCTTTTGAGAGCTTGGACTTCCTCGTCCTCTTCCGGTGCTTCAAAATTCTCTTCGCTGACGACTTTTAACTTGGCGAGCCAATCTAAACCTCGTATGCGAACTTTCAGCCATTCGTGGTACCCACCAATGATGCCATTACGAATGCCTCTAAGCTCTTGATCTTTCCTTAACGGGGTTTCCCATGCCTTATGGATTCTTGGTATAGTCTTGGAATTTTGTGCGCCGAGATCCCTCACAAGGAAAGGAGACATGCTTTCTTCCGTCGGTGCTCCCCTCATGGGGTACCCTAGTTGTCTTATAGCGAGCGTGGGATTGTAATTAATACAACCCCTCGTTCCTACCAGCGGAATGTTTGGGTATCTTCCACATGAGAAAAGGACTCCTTCTTTTCCTTCCTTCCATCGGGGGAACCAACTGGTTGTTCTACTTCCTATCCCGGCCAAGAGCTGGTCCCACTCCATTCTCCTCTTTTCCGTACACGAGCGATGGCTCAGGAGTGGACATGGATGTCTTGTGTCTTGTTGGAACAAGTGTGAAACCAACCAAACACAGAGGGCGGGTAAGCAACAGATGATCCGTGCGCTACTCTTCTCGCACCTTCGGTCAAATGTGTCAAATAGATCTGCCAAGACAGCTACCACTGGACTTTCCTTGCTATGGTGGTAGGCAAGGAAAGTGTCGATTGCTGCTAGGCCTACCAAACCATCCACGTTTGGAAAGAGGACGACCCCAAAAATTAGCAAAGCTAACACATCCATAAACGGGACCCATTCTCCTTGGTTGGCCATACCCCTCGCTTTGTCTTCTAGGTACTTCTGTGGTAGGCCCGCTATGCCGTTCTGAGTCTGTTTTATGCGGTCCAAACCTCTTGCGGAATCCTTGACCACAGTTGCAATTCTGCTCAAGGAGGGGAGACATCCGGAGGAAAGATATGGTTTTCTTCCCCCGAGAGGACATCCTAGAATTTCTTCAAATTCTTCAATGGTTGGTACTAATTGGAAGTCTCCGAATGTCAAGCATCTCAAAGGCTGGTCGTAGTATTGGGTGAGTGATGCAATGGCTTCTATGGACACTTCTGCTATGGTCAACTCTAAGATCTTTCCGTAAGTCTTGTGGAAGGCTTGCATTTGGAGGGGTTCCATCAACCGCCCTAATTCCTTGATGCTGGTGGTATCTGGGCTTTTGACCTTGACTTGGTAGAACCTCTTGCCGGTTTGATTTGTTCCCATGCTTACTAAAGTGAGACAAAAGCTGGTGCAAATCAAAACTCCGATATCTCATGGGTGGGATGGATGAATGCATGAAGAAATGCATATGACACAGATGCAACTTACGAATACGGGGGTCCGGGGAATTTATCCCCTTCTTAGATACGATGTCTAGGGGTAGCGAAATGCCCCAACGCACATTTTTAAGAAGGCGACACGGACCCTCCGTTGGTTGGTTTACAGCAGGGATCAAGACAGAACCCATATGCAATGCCTATGCAAAAGACACAATGCGGGAATGTGCACAGTATGACAATATTTACCGAACATAAGCGAACGGGTATATGATACTCATGCATGGCAGTGTGAAAAAATGGCACGCAGCGTGTTTGCTTCGTGCCCCTATTTAAGGGACCTATAAGGGAGAGAACTAACAAGGCTTTTAGCAATAATCCCCAAGGTGGTTATATCTCTCTTGATGGTTTCTAGAGGTATCATCCCCTTTGAAGAACATATTGTAGCAGTAGGGACTACTAGCAACAATAGGTTTTTTCAAAGAGAAAAGCTCTAGATGAGGGTTCACTGTAATCAAGCAAGTCGGAGACCTAGCATGATCACAGATTCACCTCCACTCCTTATGCTCCCACGAACCCGGGTATAGGGCCCTTTTTCACTCACAGTGTGTGCAAATAGTGTTGGTGTTTGTGTGCATCAAATGAATAAATATTTACTTCATGCATACATTTAAAACGCACTAAAAGCCACAAAGAGTTTATATATACAAGAACATAATGAAAGGAAACCAACAAAGGGGTAAGTCACGGTAAAACATTGCACGAAAATTAAATGGCCTAACTCTCTAAAAACATTCCCCAGCGGAGTCGCCAACTGTCGCAACCTACCCTTCGGCGGGAGGGCGACGCGTGACTCGCGGGATGCGTGTTCCACGAAAGGAATACGCGCCGAGTCGCCACCAACGTTTATTTGAGGAAAACGTCGGAAAAACCGGAAAAGACGAGATCTACGAACTTTTTAGTGAAAGGTTCGGGAGTTGTATTTACGCACGGGGAAGGTATTAGCACCCCACACGCCCGTCCCAAGGGACGGCAGCCTTTAATCGAATGTGCAAACATGACTTTGATTTTTATGTTCCCTTTTATGTTCTTATATCCTTTATACCCTTTTTATATTTTTTCCTTTTTTGTGGTCGACAAGGGTGTTTCCCTTTGCTCCTACGTATTCCTCAATTTGGGATGAGAAAATCAGACCTACGTAGTTCTTTTGGAACAAAGTGTTTGGTTAAGTTGTTTTTGTCTTTTTTGCAAAAGATGTTTTTATTGAACAAAAGGTCATTTAAGGTGTTGAACCATTAAACGGTCTTTTGATTTTGAAAGGGGAGAAACGTTAAGGCGTTGGACCATTAACGATCTCTTGTTTTTGAAAGGAGAGAAATGTTAAGGCATTGGACCATTAACGATCTCTTGGGGTGGTCGACAAAAGCGGGGCTTTTGCTCCTACGTATCCTCAATGAGGAACTCAGACCTACGTAGTTCTTTCTTATCAAGTGATTCTTTTTTATTTTAAGAGGTGATCATTTTAAGGCGTTGGACCTTAAAAATGATCCATTTTACTTAGTGAGAAAATGAAATGACAAACTTCAAAAGCCTATTTTTATGGACGAGCTTGACTAGGCGAATTGATTTTAGCCTTTAGTTTCACTTTAGTTATTAATCAATTCGATTAAGAATGAGAAATCCCAAAGAGAAAATGTCCACTTGATTTTCCGCTTTATTTTACTAAAAGATGTTTTTTTGATTATTTATATTATTTTTTACCTCTTTTTGATTTCCAACGTGGTTACGGCACGACCGAACGGTCGGAATTTATTTTAACCGAAGTTAATGGATAATACAATTCAAACGTTCGGTGGAAATTTATTTTATTTTTAAGTTAAGCGAGAAATGACTTAAGTAAAATGGCTTAAGCACGTCAACAGGGGGTATAAAAAGTAAACAAAACGAGAATAAAAATGCACGAAACACAATGTGGACCACTATGGGTACATAGAATGAATCGAAAAGCTTGGTTCGAGGTACTTACCCGTTGAAGATCGAAGAACGATGAAGAACGAATGAAGAACGTCGAAGAACGGTTGAAACCTTTGCGAAATTCCTCACGGAAAACGTTACGGAAACGTTTCGGAAGCGCCTCGGCTTAGATTTTCTTCACGGAAACAATTTTTCCAAGCGAATTCGAAAGAGAGAGAAGTGCCTAAGGGGCTGGACCCCTTCCTTCTTCATTTCCTCCCCTATTTATAGCAAAATAGGGGAGGTGGTTGCCGCCCAGCTCGCCCAGGCGAGCAGGGTTGCTTCCTCCAGAAGCAACCGCCTTCTGGAGGAATCTTCTGGAGGGCCCAAATGGGCCTGGGTGCTATTTGCACCCCCATTTTTACTAAGTACACCCCCTCTGCTGTTTTTTGGTGATTCTTTTTTCGTAAAGTTACGGAAACTTACGAATTTCGTAACGATACTTGTTTTCTTTCCGTAATGTTACGGAACCTTGCGGATTACATAATCATCCCCTTTTTGACTTACGGAATGTTACGGAACCTCACTTAATTATGCAACGATGCTTCCATTTGATTTCCGATGTGTCACGGAAACTTACGGATTGTGCATCAATATTTTTTTGGTTTTTCGGCATGTCCTGGAATTTCATAAATTGCCTAATGATGGGTGCCAAGCACCTCACAAGGACCAAAGAATGGTCGCATGTCATCAAGCAAAGGTCCCCGGACGAAATTAGGGTATGACAGGAACCAACATGAGTCATCATTATAACGTATTAAGTTTAGATTAGCTTTAGTTTAAATTTTTTATATGGTAGATTACATTTAGTTTAAATATTTCAAGTTATGGAAAGAAAAACAAGAGAGAAAAGAAAAAGGAAAAAAAAGAGTGGAAGAAATAAGTCAAGATGAAAGAAAGAAAATAAGAGAGGAAGAAAGAAGAAAAATAATGAAAGAAATGAAAAGAGAAAAACATGCCTCCTATAGTAGTCATAACTCTTGCAAAAGCCTAAGTGAAGAACTTCGTGACTATTACGAAGGAAGGCATAGGTCATATCTTAGACCTCACTCCTATAGAAGAGAAAAGGAAAGAAAGCCTCAAGAGGCTAACATTAAACTCTCATACTTTGATGGGAAGGACAATGTAGAGGCTAACTTAGATTGGGAAATAAGGGTAGAGCAACAACTTAAAAAGAAGTCTACTTCAAAATCTTATGGCTCTCACTCTTATCGAAAGAAAGACCAAGGTCAAGGCATCTTAGGGGTGACACCTTCTAAGCCCAAAGATGATAAGGGGAAGACAATAGAAAAGCAAGCCCCTAAGGTTAGTATGCAAGAGAAAACTAGCTCTATAAAGTGCTTTAAATGTCTTGGAAGAGGACACATTACTTCTCAATGCCCCACTACAAAAACCATGATTATGAGGGGCCAAGACATTTATAGTAGCCAAGATGAGGCTACTACTTCACCTTCCTTTAGTGAAAGTGAAGAAGCAAAAGGGGAAGAATCTAGTGAAGAAATCTACCCCCAAGAAGAAGGACAACCATTAGTGGTTAAAGAGAAGTGTAAGGAGGTAAGTGTCTCCTCCAAGAGTTTAGCTAAGAAGGAAAGTCATTTTACAATAAAGACAAACATTAAAGAAACTTTCCCTTTTAGACAACCTTCACATTTTCTCTTTTGTAAAAAGACACTTGCTAGCATTGCCACACCTCTTGGGCTTGGGTTTATTCCTCAAGTAAAGAAGTTGTTGGATGAGGGTTTGGTTCGCAAGAGCTTAAATCCTTGTGCTTTTTTGGTGCCCAAAATAGGTATTATTAGGCACCAAGTCCCTAAAATAGGTGGTATGATGAATGTTTTGAGTGGTGCAACCCTCTTTTGTAAAATCACTCGTACACCTAACATGTTCATGGTGTGTGTACATAGGGACCCATTAGGTAGGTTTGTTCTTATTTTTAGTTTCAATACAAACTTAGGTACTCATATGGGACACCTTAGGTTTGTCATACTTTTTGGTAGGAATAATCAATATGAAAATACAGAAAAAGGTATGTTTTATTGCGTTACTTTTCTTAATTTTTCAAATAGTGATCAACGGGTTCCCATGAACCCTAAGAGAATAAAGGTCATTCCTGAGTGGCTCACTCCACCAAGTATAAGAAAAATTTGGGGCTTCCATGACTTAACAAACTTTTACAAAAGGTTTGTCCTATATTTTTCTATACTTGTAGCACCACTCATTGAGTTGGTGAGAAACCATGTTCCTTCATGGGAAGATGCCCAGGAAATGGGTTTTCAGACCTTACCTTACTTCAACATACCAAACACCACTAATACATGTGTTTTTGTTCTTTTTACAGGTGTTGAGGGAAGGAGCCCAGAGTATGAAGAACCTCGGGATTTGAGGTCAAATCCTTTCCAAGGTGGAGGGAATCTTGATGGAAGCTTGCTTGTGGAGCTTCTATGGAGGCTGGATCTTTGAGCTTCAATGAGGTCCTTCAATGGTGATTTTTCACCATGGAGATGCAGCGGAAGACAAAGGAGAAGAGGTGAGAGGAGGCGCCATCCATTAAGGAATAAGCCATGGAAAAAAGAGCTTCACCACCAAGATGAGCCTTGGATAAGAAGCTTGGAAGGATGCTTCAATGGAGGAAAAGAAAGAGGGAGAGAAAGAGAGAGGGGGGAGCACGAAATTGAAGGAAGAAAAAGGGAGAGAAGTTGAACTTTGAGTTGTGTCTCACAAGACTCTCATTCATCAAAGTTACAACAAGTGTTACACATGCTTCTATTTATAGACTAGGTAGCTTCCTTGAGAAGCTTTCTTGAGAAAACTTCCTTGAGAAGCTTCTTTGAGAAAACTTCCTTGAGAAGCTAGAGCTTAGCTACACACACCCCTCTCATAACTAAGCTCACCTCCTTGAGAAGCTTCCTTAAGAAGATTCGTAAAGAAGCTAGAGCTTAGCTACACATACCTCTCTAATAGCTAAGCTCACCTCCTTGAGATGAGAAGCTAGAGCTTAGCTACACACCCCCTATAATAGCTAAGCTCACCCCCATGACAAAAAACATGAAAATAAAAAAAAAAGTCCTTATTACAAAGACAACTCAAAATGCCCCGAAATACAAGGCTAAAACCCTATACTACTAGAATGGCCAAAATACAAGGCCTTGACGAAGGAAAAACCTATTCTAATATTTACAAAGATAAGCGGGCTCATACTTAGCCCATGGGCTCGAAATATACCCTAAGGCTCATGAGAACCCTAGGGTCTTTTCTTGGATCTCTAGCCCAATCTACTTGGAGTCTTCTAACCAATGCCCTTGCGGGGTAGGATTGCATCAATACGTCCTCACCTTCAAAGGACTACACGTCCTCCCCTCCAAAGGACTACACGTCCTGACCTTCAGAGGACTACATGTCCTCGCCTTTAGAGGGCTACACGCCCTCACCTTTAGAGGACTACACGTCCTCGCCTTTAGGGGACTATACGTCCTCACCTTCAAAGGACTACACGTCCTCGCCTTCAGGGGACTACACGTCCTCCCCTCTAGGGGACTACACGTCCTTGCCTTCAGAGGACTACACGTCCTCGCCTTTATCGGGCTACACGCCCTCACCTTTAGAGGACTACACGTCCTCGCCTTTAGGGGACTATACGTCCTCACCTTCAAAGGACTACACGTCCTCGCCTTCAGAGGACTACAAGTCCTCCCCTTTAGAGGGCTACATGCCCTCACCTTTAGAGGACTACACGTCCTCGCCTTCGGGGGACTACATGTCCTCGCCTTCAGGGGACTACACGTCTTCACCTTCAGAGGACTACACGTCCTCGCCTTCAAAGGGCTACACACCCTGACCTTCAGAGGGCTACACGTTCACGCCTTCAGAGGTCTACATGCCCTCACCTTGAGAGGACTACACGTCCTCGCCTTCAGGGGACTACACGTCCTCGCCTTCAAAGGGCTCCAAGCCCTCACCTTCAAAGGGCTAAATTTCCTCGCCTTCAGAGGGCTACACGCCCTTGACTTCAAAGGACTACACGTCCTCACCTTCAGAGGACTACACGACCTCGCCTTCAGAGGACTACACGTCCTCGCCTTCAAAGGGCTACACGCCCTCACCTTGAGAGGACTACACGCCCTCAACTTCAGAGAACTACACGTCCTCGCCTTTAGGGGATTACACGTCCTCGCCTTTAGAGGACTACATGTCCTCACCTTTAGAGGGCTACAAACCCTCACTTTTAGAGGACAACAAGCCGTTGCCTTCAGGGGACTACACGTCCTCGCCTTCAGGGGACTACACGTCCTCCCCTCTAGGGGACTACAGGTCCTTGCCTTCAGAGGACTACACGTCCTCGCCTTTAGCGGGCTACACGCCCTCACCTTTAGAGGACTACACGTCCTCGCCTTTAGGGGACTATACGTCCTCACCTTCAAAGGACTACACGTCCTCGCCTTCAGAGGACTACAAGTCCTCCCCTTTAGAGGGCTACATGCCCTCACCATTAGAGGACTACACGTCCTCGCCTTCGGGGGACTACATGTCCTCGCCTTCAGGGGACTACACGTCTTCACCTTCAGAGGACTACACGTCCTCGCCTTCAAAGGGCTACACACCCTGACCTTCAGAGGGCTACACGTTCACGCCTTCAGAGGTCTACACGCCCTCACCTTGAGAGGACTACACGTCCTCGCCTTCAGGGGACTACACGTCCTCGCCTTCAAAGGGCTCCAAGCCCTCACCTTCAAAGGGCTAAATTTCCTCGCCTTCAGAGGGCTACACGCCCTCGCCTTCAAAGGACTACACGTCCTCACCTTCAGAGGACTACACGACCTCGCCTTCAGAGGACTACACGTCCTCGCCTTCAGAGGGCTACACGCCCTCACCTTGAGAGGACTACACGCCCTCAACTTCAGAGAACTACACGTCCTCGCCTTTAGGGGATTACACGTCCTCGCCTTTAGAGGACTACACATCCTCGCCTTCAGAGGGCTACAAACCCTCACTTTTAGAGGACAACACGTCGTTGCCTTCAGGGGACTACACGTCCTCGCCTTCAGGGGACTACACGTCCTCCCCTCCAGGGGACTACAGGTCCTGACCTTTAGAGGACTACACGTCCTCGCCTTTAGAGGGCTACACGCCCTCACCTTTAGGGGACTACACGTCCTCGCCTTTAGGGGACTATACGTCCTCACCTTCAAAGGACTACACGTCCTCCCCTCCAAAGGACTACACGTCCTGACCTTCAGAGGACTACATGTCCTTGCCTTTAGAGGGCTACACGCCCTCACCTTTAGAGGACTACACGTCCTCGCCTTTAGGGGACTATACGTCCTCACCTTCAAAGGACTACATGTCCTCGCCTTCAGAGGACTACAAGTCCTCACCTTTAGAGGGCTACATGCCCTCACCTTTAGAGGACTACATGTCCTCGCCTTCAGGGGACTACACGTCCTTGCCTTCAGGGGACTACACGTCCTCACCTTCAGAGGACTACACGTCCTCGCCTTCAAAGGGCTACACACCCTGACCTTCAGAGGGCTACACGTTCACGCCTTCAGAGGTCTACACGCCCTCACCTTGAGATCACTACACGTCCTCGCCTTCAGGGGACTACACATCCTCGCCTTCAAAGGGCTCCAAGCCCTCACCTTCAAAGGGCTAAACGTCCTCGCCTTTAGAGGGCTACACGCCCTCGCATACAGAGGGACTACACGTCCTCACCTTCAGAGGACTACACGACCTTCGCCTTCAGAGGACTACACGTCCTCGGCTTTAGAGGGCTACACGCCCTCACCTTGAGAGGACTACACGCCCTCAACTTCAGAGAACTACACGTCCTCGCCTTTAGGGGATTACACGTCCTCGCCTTTAGAGGACTACATGTCCTCACCTTTAGAGGGCTACAAACCCTCACTTTTAGAGGACAACAAGTCGTTGCCTTCAGGGGACTACACGTCCTCGCCTTCAGGGGACTACACGTCCTCCCCTCTAGGGGACTACAGGTCCTGACCTTCAGAGGACTACACGTCCTCGCCTTTAGCGGGTTACACGCCCTCACCTTTAGAGGACTACACGTCCTCGGCTTTAGGGGACTATACATCCTCACCTTCAAAGGACTACACGTCCTCGCCTTCAGAGGACTACAAGTCCTCACCTTTAGAGGGCTACATGCCCTCACCTTTAGAGGACTACATGTCCTCGCCTTCAGGGGACTACACGTCCTTGCCTTCAGGGGACTACACGTCCTCACCTTCAGAGGACTACACGTCCTCGCCTTCAAAGGGCTACACACCCTGACCTTCAGAGGGCTACACGTTCACGCCTTCAGAGGTCTACACGCCCTCACCTTGAGATCACTACACGTCCTCGCCTTCAGGGGACTACACATCCTCGCCTTCAAAGGGCTCCAAGCCCTCACCTTCAAAGGGCTAAACGTCCTCGCCTTTAGAGGGCTACACGCCCTCGCATACAGAGGACTACACGTCCTCACCTTCAGAGGACTACACGACCTCGCCTTCAGAGGACTACACGTCCTCGCCTTCTGAGGGCTACACGCCCTCACCTTGAGAGGACTACACGCCCTCAACTTCAGAGAACTACACGTCCTCGCCTTTAGGGGATTACACGTCCTCGCCTTTAGAGGACTACATGTCCTCACCTTTAGAGGGCTACAAACCCTCACTTTTAGAGGACAACAAGTCGTTGCCTTCAGGGGACTACACGTCCTCGCCTTCAGGGGACTACACGTCCTCCCCTCTAGGGGACTACAGGTCCTGACCTTCAGAGGACTACACGTCCTCGCCTTTAGCGGGTTACACGCCCTCACCTTTAGAGGACTACACGTCCTCGGCTTTAGGGGACTATACATCCTCACCTTCAAAGGACTACACGTCCTCGCCTTCAGAGGACTACAAGTCCTCACCTTTAGAGGGCTACATGCCCTCACCTTTAGAGGACTACACGTCCTCGCCTTCGGGGGACTACATGTCCTCGCCTTCAGGGGACTACACGTCCTCACCTTCAGAGGACTACACGTCCTCGCCTTCAAAGGGCTACACACCCTGACCTTCAGAGGGCTACACGTTCACGCCTTCAGAGGTCTACACGCCCTCACCTTGAGAGGACTACACGTCCTCGCCATCAGGGGACTACGCGTCCTCGCCTTCAAAGGGCTCCAAGCCCTCACCTTCAAAGGGCTAAATTTCCTCGCCTTCAGAGGGCTACACGCCCTCGCCTTCAAAGGACTACACATCCTCACCTTCAGAGGACTACACGACCTCGCTTTCAGAGGACTACACGTCCTCGCCTTCAGAGGGCTACACGCCCTCACCTTGAGAGGACTACACGCCCTTGCCTTCAGGGGACTAC
>NC_016091.4:20853778-20896159 GCF_000004515.6 Glycine max | reverse complement strand
CCTGACCTTCAGAGAGCTACACGTTCACGCCTTCAGAGGTCTACACGCCCTCACCTTGAGATCACTACACGTCCTCGCCTTCAGGGGACTACACATCCTCGCCTTCAAAGGGCTCCAAGCCCTCACCTTCAAAGGGCTAAACGTCCTCGCCTTTAGAGGGCTACACGCCCTCGCATACAGAGGACTACACGTCCTCACCTTCAGAGGACTACACGACCTCGCCTTCAGAGGACTACACGTCCTCGCCTTTAGAGGGCTACACGCCCTCACCTTGAGAGGACTACACGCCCTCAAATTCAGAGAACTACACGTCCTCGCCTTTAGGGGATTACACGTCCTCGCCTTTAGAGGACTACATGTCCTCACCTTTAGAGGGCTACAAACCCTCACTTTTAGAGGACAACAAGTCGTTGCCTTCAGGCTACTACACGTCCTCGCCTTCAGGGGACTACACGTCCTCCCCTCTAGGGGACTACAGGTCCTGACCTTCAGAGGACTACACGTCCTCGCCTTTAGAGGGCTACACGCCCTCACCTTTAGAGGACTACACGTCCTCGCCTTTAGGGGACTATACGTCCTCACCTTCAAAGGACTACACGTCCTCACCTTCAGAGGACTACAGGTCCTCACCTTTAGAGGGCTACATGCCCTCACCTTTAGAGGACTACACGTCCTCGCCTTCAGGGGACTACACGTCCTCGCCTTTAGGGGACTACACGTCCTCACCTTCAGAGGACTACACGTCCTCGCCTTCAAAGGGCTACACACCCTGACCTTCAGAGGGCTACACGTTCACGCCTTCAGAGGTCTACACGCGCTTACCTTGAGAGGACTACACTCTTTGCCTTCAGGGGACTACACGCCCTCACCTTTAGAAGACTACACATCCTCTCCTTCAGAGGACTACATGTCCTCGCCTTCAGAGGGCTACACGCCGTTACCTTGAGAGGACTACACGTCCTCACCTTTAGAGGGCTAAACGTCCTCGCCTTCAGAGGGCTACACACCCACACCTTTAGAGGACTACACGTCCTCGCCTTCAGGGGACTACATGTCCTCACCTTTAAAGGGCTCCATGCCCTTGCCTTCAGAGGGCTAAACGTCCTCGCCTTCAGACGGTGACACGCCCTCGCCTTCAGAGGACTACACGACCTCGCCTTCAGAGGACTACACGTCCTCGCCTTCAGGGGACTACACGTCCTCGCCTTCCAAGGACTACACGTCCTCGCCTTTAGAGGGCTGCACGCCCTCGCCTTCAGTGGGCTGCACGCTCTCGCCTTCAGAGGGCTGCACACCCTCGCCTTTAGAGGGCTACGCGTCCTCACTTTCAGTGGGCTCCACATCCGCACCTTAAGAGAATGTAAGGTCCTCTGCTCTTTATGCTTAACCGAGACTTGCGCTCCCGGTTAAGGGGCCAGTAATTTTCTCTTATCAATTCCTAGGCTACTCCCTGATCTTGGAGGAGGGCCAACTGTGCGAGCACAACCAGTGGAGGAGACTTTCACGCAGCTACTATGCATACCGGGGCAAGATTTCACCTCTGCCACTGCAAAGAGACGAGTGCGGATCATGCGCACCAACATGACCACTCTTACACAGATATGGATGAAGTTACTACTTAGCAACATTCTGCCCAGCGACCATAATGCCAATCTCCCCCTGCGGAAGTATCAGTTGGTCTGTGTCGTCATGACATAGGTAAGTATGCACGTGGCTCAACTGATTTATGATGCCATCCACTATTTGCAGGGATCGCGCCAACAAGGCACCCAGTGGACTCAGAGGTGTCCAACAGGGCCCGGGGGTTTCCAGCTTTGGTTACAAGCCTCTGTCATTCCTATAGGGTGCCCGTCCCCCCCCCCCCCAACAAGGTCATGCCATCGTGACATAGGTAAGTATGCACATCGCTCAACTGATTTCTGATGTCATCTATTGTTTGCAAGGATCGCGCCCGCAAGACACCCAGTGGACCTGGAGAAGTCCAACAGGGTCATGGGGTTTCCAGCTCTGATTACGGGCCTTTGTCAGTTCTACGGGGTGCCCGTCGCCGCCAGCAAGGTCATCAGGCCCCCTACTAACTAAGCTTTCATTAAGAAGTACTATGCCCCCAAGCAGGCGTAGGGCGAGACACCACAACAGCCTGGAGATGGCCGGCAGCGGGCAACAGATGCACCGCCACCACCTCTAAAGCCCCTCAGCTCATCTACAAAGGCTGGAGCGTTGCCTATGACTCGTGGTCGACCAGCAGGCGACCAAGTCCAAAGTCAAAGGTAAGAAAAAGTACTAGGTCCGTGACCAACAAGTCATCACGCGTCCAGCTCAAGACATTAAAGAAGCGCTACTAAGAGGCAACGTAGTACCTTTTAAATTTCGGCTTGTTATTTGATCACCTTTGTTTCTCAAGTCATAGTAGGACTCACCTAGTTGCTCATGATCCTAGGAATTTAAATAAAACAAGCACAAGCTCAGAAGGTAGTCATACCTCACAAAATATATGTATGTGTGTTTAGGTAGCGAAAATACCTTTTGCTATCATGACCCGAGAGTTCGGTGGCATGCGGAGACACCCGACGGTAACCCGCACACACCCTTTGCCATCCAGCGACCCGAGAGTCCGGAAGCATGCGGGGGTACCTTATGGTTATCCGCACCTTTGGTCATCTAGAGACGGCGAGTCTGATGACATGCGGGGGGTACCTTATGGTTATCCGGACATTTCTGTTAATCCTGACCCGTGAAGTCAGGTGGCAGGCGGAGATACCCAAGTGGTTATCCATACAAACACACTTATGTTAATCCTGACCCGTGAAGTCAGGTGGCATGCGGGGGTACCTTATGGTTATCTGCACCTTTTGTCAACCAGAGGCAAGCGAGCCCGTTGACATGCAGAGACTAACGTCATCCTCTGCACCTTTTTCCAACTAGAGGCAAGTGAGCCCGTTGACACGCAGAGACTAACGTCGTCTTCTGCACCTTTTGCAATCCAAAGACGGCGAGTCTGATGACATGCGGGGGTACCTTATGGTTATTCGCACATTTCTGTTAATCCTGACCCGTGAAGTCAGGTGGCAGGCGGAGATACCCAAGTGGTTATCCGTACAAACACACTTATGCTAATCCTGACCCGTGAAGTCAGGTGGCATCTGGGGGTACTTATGGTTATCCGCACCTTTTGTCAACCAGAGGCAAGCGAGCCTGTTGATATGCAGAGACTAATGTCGTCATCTGCACCTTTTGTCAACCAGAGGCAAGCGAGCCCATTGACATGCAGAGACTAACGTTGTCTTCTGCACCTTCTGTCATCCAGATACGGTGAGTCCGATGACATGCGGAGATACCCAAGTGGTTATCCGTACAAACGATTTTTATTAATCCTGACCCGTGAAGTAAGGTGGCAGGCGGAGATACCCAAGTGGTTATTGTGGCATCCCTAAATAATGACTGGTTTAATAATAATAAATTAAATAGCAAAAACCATGGGATTTTTTTTTCTTTTTCTTTTCTCTCTCTTTTTCATAGTAATTAAATTCAGAAGGAAAATTATCACTATAGAGTCCTGAATGGCCAGTTCACAACTCTATTCAGAGTCATTTCTTTCTGATCACTCGTAACCTCTAAACTATTTTGCTCTTTCAAAAAGAAAAATAAACCAGCCATCGTTTTAGGTCGTCACGTGAGAAATAATAAAATGCGGTCGATAAACTCTTTTCAATAAAATTTGTTAACACTTTCTTTTCAAATAACAAGATTAAACATAATTACATTCATCATCTAAAACTGTAAAAAATATGGGAGTTTGCAAAATACATAGTGACATCCAGAGCAAACATATCAACTGTGGTGGCTTCAGCCACATATATACAATCATCAAAATTTCTATACAATAGGTCTACCCACCCCAAAAATCAAAAGAGTAAACCTAGTAGTCTGAACTAGATACACCCACCCACAAAAGTATGTAAACCTAGTCTAAGGAGCCGTCTACTATGATGAAGAGTCTCCACTATTCGCCGTCCCTCCAGGGCCGCTCTCCTCCGTAGAGTCTGCCTCAGATGCTGACATGACATCCTCTGGAGAATCCACATCAGGGAGTGGGTCCTCATCATCCTCTGGAAAGTCAAGAGCATCCATAGCAGGCTCAGGAGGTAACTCCTCTGGGTCCTCCTCAGGGTCTTCTTCAGAGTACGACACCTCTATCACTTGGACTGGCTCCACTAGTCGATATGGAGTAGGTGCAGGTAGTATCCACTCCACAGTTCGCTAAAGCGTGCGTGCGGGTTCCTCTGGATGTACCAATGAAGTAGCAGTGAGTCGAATCGTGCCACGAAATCGGCACCTCTCATTGCCTTCGAGGGTCTCCCAAACTCCCTCTAGGCACTCCATCTCCACGCGATCATGGATTAATTGTGCTGCCATCGCGATCTACAAGAAATAAAAGAAAGGGGGTAGACTCTTTCACAATAAATCTAACTACAGGTAACAATACAATGTGTCCCAAAACCGCTGCATAAAGTTAAAAGGTATGTCTCAAGGGTTTTCTTCTCTTGTAATCGATTACCAATGCCCAAACTCGAGTTACACAGCTTCTGAACATGGAAACTTGCAATTTACACTGTGTAATCGATTACACATAATTGGTAATCGATTACTAGTGCCCTGTTACTCTGTGTAATCGATTACACAACATTGGTAATCGATTACCAGAGGCCATCTTAACTTCCTGTCTTCATTTTTAAGCCTTGTAATCAATTACACACCCTTGGTAATCGATTACCAGAGGCAAAATTCCAGATACCACTCAAGATCCATAGCTGGCCAACCACCACACAAGCCTCCTTGCTTTGTGGTCTTTGTTCTTTTATTGGTTGACCGCCAGGAGCTCGCCTGTTTAGGTACGTCACAGGTTCTCACTGACTGACTATGCCCGGGTTGGGTCGGGATTGGTCAAGCTTGGTTTTGGGCAATAGCACCCCACCTGACGTCCCCAAGGTCTCCTGACCCCCGCGACATATCTCCAGGTACCACTCTATGGTCAACAAACAAAAGTAGGAAGACTGACTCTTCCACGCTTTCTCACTTCAAGCTTGTAGGATTATGGGGTACCCTTCATATGTGGTACTAGGTGGCGATCGGGCGATGGTGCAAATCAACTCTCCCACATCCACAAATCAAACATGAACCCACCATCCCCAGTTGCCCACCTTCAACTGAGCTCACGTACCCCAACGTAGCCCTTATCCTCGTTCCTCTCAGCACCGGGTCCCCATCAACCCCTCCAAGCTTCCACAATATCCAAGAAATTCAATATCCAAACATCATGAACTACCCTAAACCAAGAAAACAGGGCAGAGGCAGAAAACTCTACCCAAAACACATTCCAAAGCTCAAACTGGTTGCTTCTGTTTTTCCTCCCTTAGCATCTAAAGCTCAAACTGGTAAAATTAAGAGCGATGCTAAGCATTATAGTTGGGATGATCCCTATTTGTGGAAGTTGTGCAGTGACCAGGTTATTAGGAGATGCATTCCAGACAATGAGATTGACTTGGTCCTGCAATTCTGTCATTCTTCTGCACTAGGTTGCCATCTTGGCATACAGTGAACAACTCGCAAGGTGCTTGACTGCGGTTTCTATTGGCCCACCATCTTCAAGGATGCGTGGAAAATATGTAGCACTTGTGAGCCTTGTCAGAGATTAGGCAGCTCACTTTCATGGAGATAGGAAATGCCACAACAACCCATGTTGTTCTGTGAGGTGTTTGATGTCTGGGGTATAGACTTTATAGGGCCTTTCCCTGTCTCTTTTGGTTTTGTTTATATTCTCCTTGCTGTTAATTATGTTTCAAAATAGGTGGAAGCCAAACCCACCAAACTTACGATGCTAAGGTTGTTGTGGATTTTATTAGATCTAATCTGTTTTGCAGGTTTGGAGTCCCTAGATCCATCGTTAGTGATCAAGGCACCCATTTTTATAACAGATCCATGTATGCCTTGCTCAAAAATTATAGGGTCATGCACAAAATTTCCACACCTTACCACCCCCAAACTAATGGGCAGGCTGAGATTTCAAACAGGGAGATAAAAAGGATCTTGAAGAAGATTGTGCAGCCGAACATAAAAGATTGGAGCACCATGTTGGATGATGCTCTTTGGGTGCATAGGACTGCCTACAAAGCACCCATAGGAATGTCTCCTTATCGGGTTGTCTTTGGCAAGGCATGCCATCTTCCTATAGAGATAGAGCACAAAGCCTGTTGGGTTGTAAAGACCTGTAACTTCTCTATTGATCAAGCTGGAGAGGAAAGGAAGTTGCAACTAAGTGAGCTAGATGAGATCCGTTTAGAAGCCTATGAGAATTCCAAATTCTACAAGGAGAAGACCAAGAAGTTGGATGGTAGTTTGATAGCTAAGAAGGACTTCGTGGTCGGACAAAAAGTTTTATTGTATAACTCTAGGCTCAGACTCATGAGTGGTAAGTTGAGGTCAAAGTGGATTGGTCCTTTTGTGGTGACTAATGTTTTTCCTTATGGTACAGTTGAGATCAAAAGTGAGTCCATAGATAAGAGCTTCAAGGTCAATGGACACCGGCTGAAACCATTCCTCACAAATCCCTCCTTAGTGGATGTAGTGGTGGAGGAGACCTCCTTACTTCACCCCACTTCTCTTCCGCCATGACATAGGGAGTTTTCTTTTTTTTTTTTCTGTCTCCTTCTTTACTTTTATTGCACTTGTCCAATTTTATTGATTGTTTTGATTGCTCTTGATCTCGTGATTGTGCTACATTGACGACAATGTGTTGTTTAAGTGTGGAGGGGAGATATTGTTCTTTAATTTTGTTGATTTTGTTGGGTATTCTAGATTAATTTTGTTGGTTTTCTAGTTTATTCTTTTTATGTTTTATAGGTTAATTTTGTTATTTTGGTTTTATGTTTTATGTACAACATTGCATGTTTCTCTTTGAATTATAGGTTATGTACAGGTAATGGGTAATTGTTTTTGAAATAGGAGTTTCTTGGCATTTTGTGAATTGAAATCCTTGTTTTTCTCTGCATGTCAAGTTAGTTTTGAAAGTTTGAATTGGAAGTGATAGATTTACCCTTGGTGAGAATTTGAGCCATCATCATCTATTTTATTCGGTGTGTTTTGCCCCATTGATTGGTTGAACAATAGCCTTGGCTTGACTCTTGTCGATACTTCTTGCTTCACATGCATGTTGGGAGATGATTTAGGCATTTTGTTCTTATAAGCCTTAAGCCAAATGAGCCTACCTTGAATTAATTCCTTTGATAGCCCCTTTGAGCCTATGTTCCCCTTTCTTTGTTTTGAAGCTCATTACAAGCCTTAAGTGAAAAACCATGATCTCACCCTACCCTTAAGGAATTTTGGAGCTTTGGAATTGTTTTGGGAATAAGTGTGGGGGGGTATGTTTCATTGGATGATATGTTTTTGTTGGCCATGCTTGATGATGTATTTTGGCCATGCTTGATGTATATACATATATTGCCTAATTGTTGCTTTATTTTTCAAATGCTTTCAAATGCTACTGTTCACATTAAAAAAAAAACAAAAAAAAAGGAGAATGAAGTTGAATAAATGAGGTCTTGGTTTGAAGACTTGGATTGGTTTGAGGACTTGGTTGATTTTGTTTTGGGTTACTTTTTGTGCTTAATTTTTCATTTTGGTTTTGGGGTTTACTACTTTTACTTAGTTTCCACTTATTCCCCATTGCTCCTATACTCCTTTGGGTTTTAGCTACTTATCCCATACTTTCCTCTACCTTGTCCTTGGCCTCATTACAACCTTAAAAGACCTTTTGATCCTCATGTGTATGTGTTTGGCGAGTTTGGTTGTCGATTTTAGAGTTTTGCCAAGTCTATGTGGTATTTGTTTTCATGGGTGCTCTGTGTAGAAGAAAATGACTTTGATGTTTTGATGATGATCATGATGATTTGATGCAAATGCGCTTTTCAAGTTTAATTCAAGACAATGATTCAAGAATACAAGACACAACATCAAGATGATCACTAGTATTTTAGGAAGGGAATTCCTAATTGAAATAGCAAAAGGTTTGGCCAAGAAATTTAAGTTAAAAAGTCTTTTTCAAGAGATTTACTCTCTGGTAATCGATTACTAGAGGATGTAATCGATTACCAGTGGCCAAAAATGATTTACAACAACTATTAAAATTTGAATTCAAATTTTAGACTGTGTAATCGATTACACAATATTGGTAATCGATTGCCAGCAGTTAATAAACTTTTTAATTCAAATTTTAAAACCTGTAATCGATTACACAAATCCTGTAATCGATTACCAGAGGAGATTTTCAGAAAATTATTTCTAAGAGTCACATCTGTTCAAATCGTTTTTACATGGTCACCAAAGGTCTATTTATATGTGACTTGCAACACGAATTTGCTCAGAGTTTTTCATAACAAAAAGTCTTATTCTCTCAAAGAGCAAAAACATTTTATCCTCTTAAGAATTCCTTGGCCAATACACTTGCAATTCAATAAGGAATTAATTGAGTGCTCAGATTGTACAATCGATCTCTTTCAAGAGAGATTTATTCTTCTCTTCTTTCTAAATTCTCAAAGGGGATTGAGAGACCGAGGGTCTCTTGTTGTAAAGAAATCTGAACACAATGGAAGGATTGTCCTTGTCTGTTCAAAACTTGTAAAAGGATTTTACAAGATAGTGGAACTCTCAAGCGGGTTGCTTGGGGACCGGACGTAGGCACAAGGGTGTGGCCGAACCAGTATAAATCCGAGTTTGCACTTTCTCTTCCCTTAAACTCTTGTATTTATTATTACTTTACATTTATATTCAGATTGTTCTATTTGAATCATTATTTAAGAGTTCATTTTTAAGGGAACTTGTAACTTGCATTGAAATTGAAATATAATTTTAAATTGGGCAAATAGTTTGCAATATATTAATTCAACCCCCCTTCTTAAGATATCTGAGGCCACATGTCTTGATTTTCATGACTGTCTTGCTTCTTTAACTCTCTACGTGTTGAATGTTGCCCATTCCTTTCATTCCTTGAGATTCATTGAGAAATATGTAATTGTTTTTGTGTTTGTTTGTTTCTCTTTAATGTCTATGGATTTGTTCCTTGCTTTGCTTTTTGATTTTGCCCAGGAGTGCAAAAGGCTAAGTGTGGGGGGATTTGATGTGTCATTATTTTCTGCTATTTCTTAACCCTTTTTGTCACTATTTTAATTACTGATTAGCCTTAATTATCAAATTAATTGTCCAGTTTTATCATTTGGGCCTACTTGACTAATTTTGTGTTTTTAATTTAATTTCAGAAGAATTATAAGCAATTGGGCTTGAATCCGGAATTGGGCTTGGACTTGAATAGAGCAGACAATTTTATTTTATCAAATCTTATCTTATCCAGATTTTATTTCATCTAGATTTTATTTCGTCCAGATTTTATTTCATCCAATCTTATCATATCTTGTCCAGATTTTATTTTATTTCGTTTATGGGCTTGGATTTAAAATAGATTTGTAAGCTTTGGGGCTGAGGACCTATATTACAGCACCAAGATTTTAGTTTAGGCAGCTTTTAGAGAGGAGAATAATTTTTAGGGTTTTAGAATTCTATTTTTTACTGTTCATGCGCACTGTTCACAGAGAATAAAATTCATTTTCTGCAATTTTATTTCTGCTTCAATCTACAATTTCATTTTCTACTGATTAATGGAAGGCTAAGTCTCCAGCGTTGTTTTCTCTTGAGGATCAAGCACAATTCTCTTTGAGGTTTTGTTATTACTATCGAATTCTGATCAGTTTTTCCTCTTCACCAATTACTCTGTATTTGTTGCTATTAATCCATGAATGCTTAGTGCTTGATTAATTGTCTCTGCAGTTAATTTACGTTCATGCTTAATGATCAATTTTGTTCATGATTAATTGGTGTATGTGTTGCTTAATCACATAATGACAGCCTTAAGTTCATTTTCGCTTAGTAATTTAATTTATGGTTTGATTCAGTGGTTGAACTTATTAAAGATAAATTCTCGTAACCTAGGATAAGAGACTTGCTTGTAAATCAAGGGGGAAACAACATGTTTTAATTTTGTTATTTTCTAATTCAAATTTTCTTGCTGTTTAATTTACAAAAACAAACAACCCCCACCCCCCCCCCCAATTCGTTACTGTTTTATTACTATCTGTTATGAATGTTTGGTTGACCATTTCTCATTGGGAGGCGACCTAGGATCACTTCCTAGATACTGCATTTTTAATGTTTATTTGATTCGGGTACGGCCTCGATCAAAAAAGACACTGGCCGCTTAGCAAGACATGGTCCGCTTAGCTGGCCTTTGTAAAAAAACACACTACCGCTTGGCGACATGTGGAGCCGCTTAGCGAAAGTTGTAGAATTTTTAGATTCTGCAAAATTAGCTTAGCGGGAAAGTGCTCGCTAAGCTGAACATCTACCGCAAGGATATGCACTAAGCTTCTTAAAGGCTGCGCTTAGCGGCACCAACTCTTTAAAAATTCCACTTAGTATTGGGAGCTTAGCGAGCAAAGCTCGCTTAGCTCAGCGGATGCCGCAACCAATCACGCTTGCCCCAGGAAAGCTCGGCTTAGGGCGCGACTGTAAAAAAAAAAATTGGTTAAGCTACCTGGGCTTAGCGATTCAGCCTCGCTTAGTCACAGGTAGTTCAGCAAGAGGATGAGTGTTCATCCTTAAAAGATGAACTTGCTTAGCATGGTAAGCGCGCTTAGCGAGTTCTTCAAAGAAATGCTTACATACAATGAGTATTGATGAACTCGCTTAGTGCAGCATGCTCGCTTAGCGAATTCATCGCGTTTTCCAGAAAACGCAGAAAACGCAGTTCATTTCCTTGCACTATTCAAGCCTCTAAAAGGCATATCAAACATGCAATGTGTGTGTCATACTCAATACAATATACAAGCGTATATAGCCCTAATTTTAAACTAAATCTTACAAAACATAAAAACCCTAAAAATCTAAAACTACAATTGAAGTCTTCTACCCTAAATTTAAGACAAGCGATTTGTTTCTTTAAGCATGGTATATTGATTGCCTTGGGCTTACTTTCAACCTTCCTATGTATGTTGAACTCACTAGGATTGTTTACCACTGTTTTAGGAGTTCAATATTCACTTAGGATCAACATTTCAGCAAGCAATTCAATCACCAAAACTCAAATTCATAATAGACACAATCATAAGGAAACCTAAAAGTTCAAGAAAAGGTTCACAATCAAAGACTCTCTAAGAATTTTTGCATGAACATGCTAAGGACTAATTAACATGAAAGATTTGACTCAAATCAAATAATAGGCTAAAAGAATTTCATACACTCATGAACAAATGAGTTAGACAAAGAAACAAGAAAATAAAATTCAGCACAACATAAGAAATCTTATGTGACAAGTTTCATGACTAGACATGACTTCTATGACAAAACTACAATAGGTGAACAAGTCACTCTAGATTTTTGAGGTTTTCTTCTACTTTAATATTTTTGTAAGAATTTTATGGTTTAGGTTTTAGCCACAAAAAATAACAAGACAAAACTCAAAGAAACCTAAACTCAACACAATTCATGGTTCAAGAACAAGAACAAGAAATTTGAACCATAGAAAATCAAATCTAGTTTCTATAGCAAGTTTAATCAGTGGAAACTTCTAAAGAATCATGTTAACAACATTTAGAACAAGTCATGTGAGGAGATACATGGAGAAAAATGAAGAAACAACAATGGAAGAGAATGTAAAGAAAAAATATTAATGGAGGTTTAAGGAGCACCTACTTGAAGCTCTTGTGCTCTGATTACCACTTGATGGAAGCTTGCTTGTGGGGCTTCTATGGAGGCTGGATCTTTGAGCTTCAATGAGGTCCTTTAATGGTGATTTTCCACCATGGAGATGCAGCGGAAGACAAAGGAGAAGAGGTGAGAGGAGGCGCCATCCACTAGGGAATAAGCCATGGAAGAAGGAGCTTCACCACCAAGATGAGCCTTGGATAAGAAGCTTGGAAGGATGCTTCAATGGAGGAAAAGAAAGAGGGAGAGAAAGAGAGAGGGGGGAGCACGGAATTGAAGGAATAAAAGAGGGAGAGAAGTGGAACTTTGAAGTATGTCTCACAAGACTCTCATTCATCAAAGTTACAACAAGTGTTACACATGCTTCTATTTATAGACTAGGTAGCTTCCTTGAGAAGCTTTCTTGAGAAAACTTCCTTGAGAAGATTTTTTGAGAAAACTTCCTTGAGAAGCTAGAGCTTAGCTACACACACCCCTCTCATAACTAAGCTCACCTCCTTGAGAAGCTTCCTTAAGAAGATTCCTAAAGAAGCTAGAGCTTAGCTACACATACCTCTCTAATAGCTAAGCTCACCTCCTTGAGATGAGAAGCTAGAGCTTAGCTACACACCCCCTATAATAGCTAAGCTCACCCCCATGACAAAGAACATGAAAATACAAAAAAAAATTCCTTACTACAAAAACTACTCAAAATGCCCCGAAATACAAGGCTAAAACCCTATACTACTAGAATGGCCAAAATACAAGGCCCAGATGAAGGAAATACCTATTCTAATATTTACAAAGATAAGCGGGCTCATACTTAGCCCATGAGCTCGAAATCTATCCTAAGGCTCATGAGAACCCTAGGGTCTTCCCTTGGATCTCTAGCCCAATCTACTTGGAGTCTTCTACCCAATGCCCTTGCGGCGTAGGATTGCATCAACCGGGAAGATAAAATGTTTTACTCTGACCAACACATCTTCAATTACTCCATATGGCCTGGTAATGGAGCACTCAACTAATTGTAAAGTCATTCGAGAGGGCATTATTTCCAACTCTCCCAATCTTCTGCAAATGGAGAGTGGTATCAAATTGATATTGGCTCCCATGTCAATAAGAGCTTTTCCCACATTGACTTATCCAATTGAACAAGGAATAGTTACACTCCCTGGATTTTTATGCTTGGGTGGAAGGATCTGCTGGATCACAGCACTGCAATTTCCTTCCACTATGATGTTTTCCTGATGAATATATTTATGCTTTCTTGTTAACATATCTTTCAAAAATTTAAAGTAGAGTGGCATCTGCTGCAAAGCTTCTCCGAAGGGCATGGTTATTTCCAGTTTCCTGAAAATATCTAAAAATTTTGCCAGATGACGATATTTTTTTTTCTTGGAAGGTACCACAGGATATGGTACTTCCACACCTTCATCCACAGCTTTTTCACTCCTACTCTTCTTTGCATTATTATTATTTTTTTTCTTCTTTTTTCATTTTTTCATTTTCTATTTCTTTTTCTACTTCTTTTTCTTTTTCTTGGTCCTTCAATTCTTTATTCTTGACCATTATTTGTTCCTTTTTTTCTTGATTACTTTCACCTCTCACCTCGTTTTTCTTGCCATCAGTACTTTTTTTGTCAGCAGTTTTCTTCTTATACACAACACTATCCTCATCCTCAACCTCCATAAACCTTTTACTCCTTGTCATCACAGCATTGCATTCCTCCTTGGGATTTTGTTTTGTATTTGCCACAAAACTATTGGATGACTTGTCAGCTATCTGCTTGGCCAGTTGTCCCACCTGGACCTCAAGGTTCTTCAGTGTTGACTCAGTGCTTTTATGATTTGACATTGTTACCTGCATAAACTGAGTCAAGGTCTCCTCCAGCTTAGTAGTTCTCTGAAATATGTTAGGTCCTTGCTGGATTGGCCTGTTTGAAGGTCCACTCTGGTCTTTGTTGAACTGATTCCCAAGGTGTGTCCTCCATTGTCCTTGTTGATTATAGGGACCCTGCTGAAAGCCTGAAAATCCTCCTTGAGAATACCCTTGTCACTATTGGTTTCCCATATAATGAATTTCTTGAATGTTTTCTTCAGTGGGAATACATTGGCCTGTTTCATGAGCCTCACCATAGATGGTACAACCTGTAACCTGCAAAACAGAAGAGTGTGTAGGTTGACCCATAGACAACTTAGTTGGCAGCTTACCAAGTGTTTCTGTTAAAATCTCAAGTTGCTTAGAAAGCAACTTGTTCTGTGCCAATAAAGCGTCATGTGATGATAGCTCTATCAAGCTTTTCTTTGTGGGTTGGTGGGTTCTATCTCGTAGAATGGCATGATCACTGGCCTGACATGTTCTCAATTAGCTCAGTTGCTTCTTCAGGGATCTTCAGTTTTATCTTTCCCCCTGTAGAAGCATCTAATAGTTGCTTGGTTTGTGGTCTCAGCCAATATATAAACATATTCAATTGGATTGGCTCGGAAAACCCATGAGTGGGAGTTCTTCTTAACAAGACTCTAAATCTCTCCAATGCTTCACTCAGAGATTCATCGGGAAACTGATGAAATTAAGAGATTGCAGCTTTCCCTTCTACAGTCTTGGACTCTAGGAAGTATTTCTTTAGGAACTTTTCAACAACTTCTTCCCAGGTTTTCAGACTGTTGCCCTTGAATGAGTGGATCCACCTCTTGGCTTCTCCTGCCAATGAGAATGAGAAAAGGCTGAGCCTAATAGCCTCGTCTGGTACACCGGCAATCTTAACAGTGTTACATATTTCAATGAATGTTTCCAAGTGTGCATAGGGATAATAAGTCAGAGAAATGAGTCTCCTCCTCAAGAATGGATGCAACTGTTCTGTCTTGCAGAAGTTTCCTTCTCTTAGCCCTGTTCCTTCGCAATGTAGCTTCAATTTCTAAGTCCAGAGGAACTAAATTGCCTATGGGAGATCTATGCATATACAATACTAACAGAACAGCAGTTATCCAGTTAAACAAAAAAAGAAAAATAGAATTTATGCATATACAATCAAAGAATAACAAATAAAGAATAGACACCTAAAAACGAGCTAAATTCCCAAATAAAAAGAAGTTCCCCGGCAACGGCGCCAAAAACTTGTTCGGCTTCCGGCAAGTGCACCGGATTGCAAAAGTAGTATAAAACGGTAAGAACCGAGTATCGAACACTCGGGGAACTTGTGTTATTTGGTAAGCTATTTCAGTAAATAGGTGTCTGGTGTGTAAAAGTAAGTATGAATATGAATAGGTGTATAAACTATCTGTGCAAAAAGAAAGAAAATCACACGAGAGAAATGATGTGTAAAAACAAGTAGAGAACATGTTGGTCTTCCTAATAGGCGCCTGATGCTAAAAAGATATTCTCTATCTAACAATGCTCATGTGTTCTTATGGTGTCTCCTGATATACTAAACCCCGATTCCTCATGATAGTTTAGCCTAATCTTGATCAAGCATCGTCTGCAGATTCCTCTTGTAAGACTAAACTCAATCAGGACCGCATTAAGACACACATACCAAACTAACTTATCGCACCCCAATTCCTCGTGAAAGCACGACAACTCAGCCCTGCACTATCAAGGACTTTAGAGTCAAACCAATTTCCACTATTGAATGACCCTAACAAAGCATGCATCTATGTGATCAAGGTAAAGGCATACTGGAATGAAAAGAAGATAGCACAGAGAACACACAAAACATCATTAAATAGATTGAAATATATTTACATTAGGTACCTACAGGGAAGATACAACAGAGGATTTAGCTTTCCATACCAGGAAGCCTTCTTAACAACAAACAGAAGAACAAGATGAAAGATTGCAAAAATAAAAGTGGTGAGGATGTCTCCTTCACCTCTAGTATCTCACAATCACTCACAAACTCATCTCAAGCTCTCAAACCGGCTCCTGCTTCAAGCTCTGGTCTCTGCAGATCTTCAAAAAGCAAAATCTCCAAAAACTCTCTGGAACTTGGACGTTTCTCTCTCTAGAAACCCTAGACATGCAAAGCTCTGAATCCCAGTCCAAAATCTCCTTCTAAAATCTGATTTCAGGCTTAAATAGGTGGCCTTGTTTGTGCTTGTGCGCTTAGCGCACTTATGGACCGCTTAGCACACGTTAGTGATTTTTGGCTTAGCGCACATTTCTCGCTTAGCGGATGAATTGAAGCGATGTGCTTAGTGAGATAAAGCGGTGTGCTTAGCGAACCTGTACAACTCATCTTCTTCTGGATTCTTCCTCGAGCTTAGCCACTGAGTGTTGCGCTTAGCGGATGCTCGCTAAGTCAGCAGGTTGGCTTAGCGAGAACGTGAAAAACAGCACTTTCCAAAGCTTGCCTAATTAACCTGAAATTGAGAGAAAATGATTATTAAACACAAAAAATGAAAATACTAAGTATTTATTGCCTATACTTAATATGAAATACTTATAACACTATAAAATAATCATAAATTGGGAGAGTTTGATACAATTTATACATGTTTTATACACAAAAGTTAGTCATTTTCACCGACTAACAAGGCACATAGAAAACTTACTCTGGCATATTCCTTGATTGTGTCATGCATCTCTTCATGGCATGCTAAATAGGAATATCATTCCTGCATCATATTCGTGCATTGCATTTCCATATATCACTGCATTATCATACGCCTTCATTTAGCATGCTTTTGTTCTGCCAACTGCATATATTCTACTTCCATCATTTGCATATCATATTTACTCATGAATGATCCTTGCATTTTCCTCTGCAAAAAAAAAAACAAAAAATAGAACAAGAAGAAAGTCCCGATGAAGAATGAAAGTTTACGCCACATTCTTAGTTACATGTGTTAGGTACCATGATGATGGCTATAAACCAACCATGTTGGGATTATACACTCATCTCTTTTATAAAAAAAGGAAAGAAATGATTGAAAATCATGTGAACATGGTACCTAATGCATGGTTAATTAGGAAAATGGTGGTTCCTAGGGCATCTCATGTCAATCCCATAATTGCATTTGCCATGCATATCATAAGTATGCCCGAGTCATTCATCTTTATGAGATGTGGTCGAAGTATTGGCGATCAAAATTTTTATTCCTTGGATTACGGGGTTGAACCAAGCACATGTTTTTAAGGAAAGGTTCATCAAGTCAAGGTCAAGTATGGAAGTAACCAGCTTGTGAAAGTTGGGGCCAAAGATGGATCGAGTTACATCATTTTCTTTGTCTACTGCCAACATATGATTGAGCTAAATAATTTACAAAAAATTGAGGACTATTGACGTTCATGTGTTATTTCCAGTTTCACTTTGACAAAGATGAAATGGACCATGTTGTTTTAATGAAAATCTAAATTGATTCAACCCTATGTCCCTGTGTAAAATTCGCAATGCTTCAAGAATGCATCATTCACATGCATCAATGTTTATTTTTCTTTTCACATTGGTGGCATTGCTCATTACATTCTTTCCTTGAAATCATAATTGTAATCATTGTAATCAAAAGGAAAGAATGCACTTTACGACGCCGTTGCCGAATACGTGCTAAAGCCAGAGTAATGAGTGAAATAGAAGAGGTACAAGAGGGGATGAAGGCCGACATGGAGGCCATGAAAGAGCAAATGGCCACAATGATGGAGGCCATGATGAGCATGAAGAAGATATTGGAGGTAAATGCGACTGCAGCTACCGCTACCAGCACCGTTGCATAGGTGGACCCGACTCCCCCATCTGGCCTCAACCAAATAAATCATCCAACCTCAGATATGATAGGTCAGGGAGGCAAAGAATTGGGAAGTATGGATGGCCCCCATTTTGTGCAAATTCAAAACAAGCACGCCTTCCCGCCATATGGCTTGCCTCCCAACTTTACACTACCTAATGTGGTGCACACTCCCGATGCGAATGCCAATAACTCCACTCCCATACTCATTGAGAGCAACCAACCTCAATCTGATCATGCACATATCTCTCAACCCATGAGGGAGACACATGAAATACCCCACCACAGCCTAGCCAACTTCGAGCCTTGCCTCGAATACGCCACTGAGGGGCATGCAATTGGTGGTGTTCCCCTGCCAAACACTTTGGAGGGCCCTCAGTTTCGCCCACAACCACATCCCTTGCATTTTGTGGTGGGAAGAGCCCCTCCTGCTACGGCTGAAAAGGAAAAATTGGATCATATAGAGGAAAGGCTCAGGGCCATTGAAAGAGGCGGAGACATACTTTTGCTGACATGGTAAAGATGTACCTAGTGCTTGACATCATCATCTCTCCGAAGTTCAAGGTACCGGACTTCGATAAGTTCAAGGGGACTACTTGCCTCAGGAATCACATGAAATTGTACTGTTGGAAGATGGGGGCGTACGCGAAAGATGAAAAACTGTTGATGCATTTCTTCCAAGAAAGCCATACTGGGACAGTCGTCACCGGTGTTCTACTATGAGAAAATGGTGGGTTACGCACCCTCAAGCTTTGCTGATTTAGTTTTCGTCAGCAAAAGAATTGAAGTGGGTCTGAAAAGAGGCAAATTTGATCATCCTACTTTGACAAATAAAAAGCCTGGGGCAAATGGAGAGAATGAGAAGGAGGAGGGAACCCATGTTGTGACTGCCATTCCTACATGGCCAAATTTCCCACCAGCTCAACAATGTCATTACTCAGCCAATATCAGCCCTTCTCATTACCTACCACCCAATCATCCACAAAGGCCACCCCTAAATCAGCCACAAAGCTTTCCTGCCGTGCACCTAATGCCAAACACCACCCTTAAGACAAACCAAAGCACCAACTAGGGAAGGAATTTTCCAGCAAAAAAGCATGTAGAATTCACCCCAATTCCGGTTTCCTATGCTAACTTGCTCCCATATCTACTCCATAATCCAATGGTAGCCATAACCCCAGCCAAGGTTCCTCAACCTCCATTTTTTTTAGGATACGACTCGAATGCAACATGTCCTTACCATGGAGGAGTTCCAGGGTATTCTATTGAGCATTGTAGGATCCTGAAACATAAGGTGCAAGGTCTAATTGATGCGGGCTGGCTGAAATTTGAGGAGAATCGCTCGTGAATTATGACTTTGGCAAGCAACACTATACATGGGGAAATTTGAAGGTTGTTGTTAGATGTCTCTAATGACTCATTAGGATTTTCAAGTTTATGCCATTATTGTAAACATCAATTATAATGCTAATAATATGGATAAATTTGACATCCTTGTCTTTCATCCTCTCACAATTACATCTTTGCTTATTTGACTTCCAATGGAATACGAGTGTAAGCAGTTGGTTGGTTTGCTCAAGCGACTTGCGCTCCTGAGTTTTTGACTTCCAAGACTGTTCAATCAAAAATTACTCGTTCAACACATTCGGTGAGGGTGTCGTAAAACGATGAGTAAGAAAATTCAAAACAAAATGTTTGATTGATTGTCTTTCAAATTAAGAAGTACAAACATTCATGTGACCTCATCTTATCATTCCTAAAAGTTATCTTGTGGAGAGAAAAGTGAGTTATCAAGAACAAGAGTCATTTGAATTAATCTGTCAATTGAAAATCCTTTAAATGTTTCTCGTCCTTGAAAATTCTTTTTCGAGAATCTGCACAGTTTCTTTCATCTTGCCTTGCCACAAGGTCATAACAAAAGACAACAATAGATGCCTTCGAGCCTTACACTGGGGCAATGAGAAGCATTGTGCATAAGTCTCAAGCGAACCTAGGGGTAGATCAAAATTCCTCACCCGGTAGGTTGAAAACCCGAAAGGACGGCCTAAGCAAAAATTAGGGTTGATGATAAAATAAAAAACAAAAAAATCAGGGGCATGTTATTTAAGGTTTTGTCCCAAAATCCAAACTACAAAAGTATTTAGTCAAGACTTGAAGTGACACATGGCCATATTTCAACATCCCAAACACTAATTTATCCCTTGGTACCCCCTCCGAGCCAAAGCATTTTTGTTTTCTGAAAACAACAAAAAAAATAGCAAAAGAAAAATAGAAACCCTGAGTGGGAACCACCACTAAACCAGCAAGGAGAGCAATGCAAATATTGCATGCTTTCAAAAAGCGACAATGACCCTCATTTACATTTCGAAGACGACAATGTCTTCAGTCATTGCATGCTTTCAAAATGCGACAATGACCCTCGTTTACATTTTGAAGACGACACTGTCTTCAGTCATTGTATGCTTTCAAAAGGCGACAATAACCTTCATTTACATTTCAAAGATTACAATGTCTTCAGTCATTGCATGCTTTTAAAAGGCGACAATGACCTTCACTTACATTTCGAAGATGACAATGTCTTCAGTCATTGCATTTTTTCAAAAGGCGACAATGACCCTCATTTACATTTCAAAGACGACAATGTCTTCAGTTATTGCATGCTTTCAAAAGGCGACAATAACCTTCACTTACATTTCGAAGACGACAATGTCTTCAATCATTGCATGTTTTCAAAAGGCGACAATGACCCTCATTTACATTTCAAGCACGACAATGTCTTCAGTTATTGCATGCTTTCAAAAGGCGACAATAACCTTCACTTACATTTCGAAGACGACAATGTCTTCAATCATTGCATGTTTTCAAAAGGCGACAATGACCCTCATTTACATTTCGAAGATGACAATGTCTTCAGTCATTGCATGCTTTCAAAAGATGACAATGACCCTCATTTACATTTCAAAGATGACAATGTCTTTTGTCATTGCATGCTTTCAAAAGGCGATAATGCCTTCATTGACGCTTTCAAAGACGATAATGTCTTCATCTCAAAGACTTTAATATCTTTTGTCCTTGTGCTTTGTAAGGCTCAACGTCCTCTGTGTTTATGTTTTTTTTTTTAAAACAAAGAAGAAAAAATAAAAAAAATAGATATCTAGAAAATGACAATAAAAAATAAGAAAATGAAAAAAGAAGAACTTTAACGTCTTCGTGCTTTCACGGGTTTTACTGCTTGGACTTCCGCTAATTTCGTCTGGGGATGATCATTTGCAAACATTTGGATTCTCGCCAGCCAAATTAAGCTGCTTGACACGAGTTTCCATTCAATCCAAAAGGTTTTTCAATGTTTCGGAAGAGAATGCAGAAAATACTCAAAAGGGAGGGCAAAAGGATCATTTTTACACTTTTTCAAACCCCTGGCTTGCTCAAGCTAGCATCGGGCTCGCCTGGGCCACCAAAATTTCTTCATGGTGAAGTAACCAGCTCGCCTGGGCGAGCTAGGTTGCTTCAGAATAAAGTAACAGCTCGCCTCGGCGAGCTCAACTTTCACGGGTTTTACTGCTTGGACTTCCGCTAGTGGCCGATTGGGTGGGGATATCCCTCGAACGACATTACTGTCTTTTTCTTTACTTCCCTTTTATTTCCAATAAAAGATAAGTAAAGAAGGGCAACTGTCATACCCTAATTTCATCCGAGGACAGTCATTTGCAAACATTTGCAATCTCGCCAGCCAAATTAAGCTGGTTGACACGAGTTTCCATTCAATTTGAAAGGTTTTTCAATGTTTCGAAAGAGAATGCGGAAAATACTTAAAAGGGAGGGCAAAAGGGTCAGTTTTTGCACTTTTTCAGAAACCTGGCTCACTCAAGCTAGCCTCTGGCTCACCTGGGCCACCAAAATTACTTCATGGGGAAGTAACCAACTCGCCTGGGCGAGCTAGATTGCTTTAGAATATAGTAACAGCTCGCCTCGGCGAGCTCAGCTTTCATGGGTTTTACTGCTTGGACTTTCGCTAGTGGCTGGTTGGGTGGTGTGATCCCTCGAACGAAATTAGTGTGTTTATCTTTACTTCCCTTTTATTTCCAAAAGATAAGTAAAGAAGGGCAACTGCCATACCCTAATTTCATCTGGGGATGATCATTTGCAAATATTTGGATTCTCGCCAGCCAAATTAAGCTGCTTGACACGAGTTTCCATTCAATCCGAAATGTTTTTCAATTTTTCGGAAGAGAATGCGGAAAATACTCAAAAGGGAGGGCAAAAGGCTCTTTTTTACACTTTTTGAGACCCCTGGCTTGCTCAACTTAGCCTCTGGCTCGCCTAGGCCACCAAAATTACTTCATGGTGGAGTAACCAGCTCGCCTGGGCGAGCTAGGTTGCTTCAGAATAAAGTAATAGCTCACCTCGACGAGCTCAGCATTCATAGGTTTTAATACTTGGACTTCCGCTAGTGGCCAGTTGGGTGGTGAGATCCCTCGAACGAAATTAGTGTGTTAATATTTACTTCCCTTTTATTTCCAATAAAAGATAAGTAAATAAAGGCAACTGTCATACCCAAATTTCGTCTGGGGATGATCATTGGCAAACTTTTGGATTCTCGCCAGCCAATTAAGCTGCTTGACATGAGTTTCGATTCAATCTGAAAGGTTTTTCAATGTTTCGGAAGAGAATATGGAAAATACTCAAAAGGGAGGCCAAAATGGTCATTTTTGCACTTTTTCAGACCCCTGGCTCGCGCAAGCTAGCCTCTGGCTCGCTTGGGCCAACAAAATTACTTCATGCGGAAGTAACCAGCTCGCTTGGGCAAGCTAGGTTGCTTCAGAATAAAGTAACAGCTCGCCTCGGCGAGCTCAGCTTTCACGGGTTTTACTGCTAGGACTTTCCCTAGTGGGCGGTTGGTTGGTGAGATCTCTAGAACGAAATTAGTGTCTTTATCTTTAATTCCCTTTTATTTCCAATAAAAGATAAGTAAAGAAGGGAAACTGTCATACCCTCATTTCATCCGGGGACGATCATTTGCAAATATTTGGATTCTCGCCAACCAAATTAAGGCTCTTGACAAGAGTTTCCATTCAATCCGAAAGGTTTTTCAATGTTTTAGAAGAGAATGCAGAAAATACTCAAAAAGGATTGCAAAAGGGTCGTTTTTACACTTTTTCAAACCCCTGGCTCGATCAAGCTAGCCTTTGGCTCGCCTGGGCCACCGAAATTACTTCATGGTGAAGTACCCAGCTCGCCACGGTGAGCTAGGTTGCTTCAGAATAAAGTAACAGCTCGCCTCGACGAGCATAGCTTTCACGAGTTTTACTGCTTGGAATTCTGCTAGTGCCCGGTTGGGTGGTGAGACCCTCGAACGAAATTAGTGTCTTTATCTTTACTTCCCTTTTATTTCCAATAAAAGATAAGCAAAAAAGGGCAACTATCATACCCTAATTTGGTCCGGGGACGTCAATTAGCAAACATTTGGATTCTCGCCAGCCAAATTAAGCTGCTTGACACAAGTTTCCATTCAATCTGAAATGTTTTTCAATGTTTCGGAAGAGAATGCGGAAAATACTCAAAAGGGAGGGCAAAAGGGTCATTTTTGCCCTTTTTCAGAAACCTGGCTCGCTCAAGCTAGCCTCTGGCTCACCTGGGCCACCAAAATTACTTCATGGGGAAGTAACCAACTCGCCTGGGCGAGCTAGATTGCTTTAGAATAAAGTAACAGCTCGCCTTGGCGAGCTCAGGTTTTATGGGTTTTAC
Organism: Glycine max; assembly: GCF_000004515.6. Classification (NCBI taxonomy): domain Eukaryota; kingdom Viridiplantae; phylum Streptophyta; class Magnoliopsida; order Fabales; family Fabaceae; genus Glycine; species Glycine max. Next base: position 20,872,907 of record NC_016091.4, on the reverse strand, counting down.
TGCTTGGACTTTTGCTAGTGGCTGGTTGGGTGGTGTGATCCCTCAAACGAAATTAGTGGTGTTATCTTTACTTCCCTTTTATTTCCAACAAAAGATAAGTAAAGAAGGGAAACTGTCAAACCCTAATTTCGTCCGGGGACGATCATTTGCAAATATTTGGATTCTCGCCAGCCAAATTAAGCTGCTTGACACGAGTTTCCATTCAATCCGAAATGTTTTTCAATGTTTCGGAAGAGAATGCAGAAAATACTCAAAAGGGATGGCAAAAGGGTCGTTTTTAGACTTTTTCAAACCCCTGGCTCGCTCAAGCTTGCCTCTGGCTCGCCTGGGCCACCAAAATTTCTTCATGGTGAAGTAATCAGCTCGCCACGGTGAGCTTGGTTGCTTCAGAATAAAGAAACAGCTCACCTCGGCGAGCTCGGCTTTCACGAGTTTTATTGCTTGGACTCCGTTAGTGGCCGGTTAGGTGGTGAGATCCCTTGAATGAAATTAGTGTCTTTATCTTTACTTCTCTTTTATTTCCATTAAAAGATAAGTAAAGAAGGGAAACTATCATACCCTAATTTTGTCTGGGGATGATCATTTACAAACATTTGGATTCTCGCCAGCCAAATTGAGATGCTTGACATGAGTTTCCATTCAATCCGAAAGGTTTTTCAATGTTTCGGAAGAGAATGCAGGAAATACTCAAATGGGATGGCAAAAGGGTCATTTTTACACATTTTGAAACCCTTGGCTGGCTCAAGCTAGCCTCTAGCTCAATTGGGCCACCAAAATTACTTCATGGTGAAGTAACTAGCTTGCCTAGGCAAGCTAGGTTGCTTTAGAATAAAGTAATTGCTCGCCTCGGCCAGCTACCTTCAAACCAAATGCTTTTTTTAGCTATAAATAGGCGTGGGAAGGCTAAAGTAAAGGGTCCCTGAGATCCCTAAAGTCCATAGGTCCAGAAAGAAGAGAAAGGAAAGAGAAAGAAGAGCAAACAAGGTCGAAACGCATCCGTGATCGATTCCTACACTGTTCATCTTTCGTTCTTCATTGTTCATCGGTCGCTCATCATTCGTTCTTCATTCTTCATCCAGTTAGTGTTTGCTTTTAAGGATTTGAATTTGATTTATGGACCCTTAGGGGTCCCCTTTATTGTTTTGTGCATCTTCATCTCCTTCTTCAATCATCGGTGATCTTTTTCTTTGTTTAAAGCGAGTTTCGATCGATCGTTCATGCCATAATCTCGTTTAATCACCATTAAAATAAAATTCAACCGATCATTTGTGTTGTAATCTCTCTTAATCACCGTTTAAATGAATTTCAACCAATCGTTTGTGTTGTAATCTCACTTAATCACCGTTTAAATGAATTTCTACCGATTGTTTGTGTTGTAATCTCACTTAACCACTGTTTAAATAAGTTTCGACCGATCGTTTGTGTCGTAAACTCTTTTCATCAATATAAAATAAGTTTTAACCGGTTATTAACGCCGTAAGTTATCTCTAAAAAAAGATTGAAGATTAATGATCCGAAACCAAATAAAACCAACTCATAAATTTCTTCATTTCATAAAAAAAATCAAGAGATCGTTCAAAGGTCGAATGCCTTAAGGATTCTCGCCTTTCAAACTTGAGAAGATCATTTCAAGGTTCAACGCCTAAACGACTCTTTCTCTTCTTTTCGAAAATCAAGAGACCGTTCAAAGGTCCAACGCCTTAACGGTTCTATCCTCCTTTCAAAAATCAAAAGATCGTTTCAAGGTCCAACGCTATAAACGACTTTTGCTCGATTAAAATCAATCTTTCACAAAAGATAAAAAAACAATTTAACTAATGTTCAGTTCTTAAAGAACTACATAGGTCTAATTTCCTCATCGCAATTGAGGAATACGTAGGAGCGAGGGAAAAAGATAAAAAGGGACAAAAGTTAAAAAACATAAAAAGGGAAAAAGATAACATAAAAAGGGAAAATGCATAGTTTTGAAGTCATGATTTGCACACTCGATTAGAGGCTGCCATCCCTTGTGACGGGCACGTGGGGTGCTAATACTTCCCCATGCATAAATGACTCTCAAACTCTCGTTTTCAAAATACGCAAACCTTCAACCTTTTTTCATTTTGGGTTTTTCCGATGTTTTCCTCGAATAAACGTTGGTGGCGACTCCATGCATTTTCCTTCCTTGGAAGACGCACCATCGAGTCCCGTGTCGTGCCCCAGCCGAAGGGCAGGTTGCGACACTTTTCTTTACATTTTCAGAACTATCAAAGTCTATTGTCATGCAGAGACAATCAAGGTCATCTACTTTCTTTACATTTTCAAGACTATCAAAGTCTTGTGTCTTGCAGAGACAATCAAGGTCATCTGCTTCTTTACATTTTAAAGACTTCAATGTCTTTCGTCAAGACTATCATAGTCTTCTTTACATTTCCATGACTATCAGAGTCTTTTGTTTCGAGACTATCACAAACTTCTTTACTTTTCCAAGACTATTGAAGTCTGTTGCCTTGTGGAGACTATCAATGTCTTCCGCTCTTTACATTTTCAAACACCCTTAGAGTCTTTTGTTTCAAAGACTATCAGAGTCTTCCGTTGAGACTTCAATGTCTCCTTTACTTTGCAAAACTTCAAGGTCTTTCGTTTGATATACCTGATGCCTATTATACTCCTCTTTTGACAGGTTTCACTGTTTGGGTTCCACTAATGGTCGATCGGATGGCAAGATCGCTAGGATGAAATTCGTGTCCTTATCTTTACATACCTTTTCATTTTCAACGAAAAGGTAAGTAAAGAAGGACAACTGTCAGACCCTAATTTTGTCCAGGGATGATCATTTGCTAAAGTTTTGATTCTTGCCAGCCGAATTGAGCTGCTTAACACCCGTTGTCGTGCAATCCATAAGGTTTTTCGACATTTCGAAAAGAAAATGCTTAGGGCTGAAGTAACCAGCTCGCCTGGGCGAGCAAGGTTACTTCTGGAGGAAGCAACCAACTCGCCTGGGTGAGCTGCTGTGCAACCTCCACCCCTCATTTCCTATAAATAGGCATTAAGGGTCTAAGGTAAAGGGTTTATCTTGTTACATTAAGAACATTTTAGTGAAATTAGTGGGAAAAAGGAGAGAGAAGAAGAAAAAGTGAGGTTGAGGCGCTTCTGAATCGTTTCTGTGATTGATTCCTACACCATTCTTCACCGTTTTTTGTTCGTTCTTCGTTCATCGACCGGTTAGTTTTTATTGTGAAGTTTTGAATTCATTCTATGCACCCTTAGGGGTCCCTCTTGTTGCTTTTCACATCTTTATCTCATTCTCCTACCATCAGTGATCTCATTTCTTTTTGTAAAGTGATTTCAACCGATCGTTTGTGCCATAATCTCACCTTATCACTATAAAATAAAATTTCAACCGATCGTTTGTATCGTAATTTCACTTTATCAATGTAAAATAAAGTTTCAACCGATTGTTTGTGTCATAACCTCGGTTTATCAATGTAAAATGAAGTTTCAATCGATCATTTACTTTGCAAGTCATCTTTTAATGAGTTTGAAAGTAAATAAGTGAAACCAAAGTTAAAATCAACACATAAACAAGCTTTTATCCACAAAAATCGCTTGAATCCATTCAAAGGTCCAACGCCTTAACGGTCTCTTTCACTTTTGTCGGTTTAAATGAACCTTTCAAAAGTCTAAAATCAACCCTACACGTAACTTTCTTGCTTTTAAGAACTACGTAGGTCTGAGTTTCTCATCGCATTTGAGGATACGTAGGAGCAAGAGCCACGCTCTTGTCAACCCCGAAAGATAAAAAAACATAAAAAAGGGAAAAATAAATAAATATTGAAGTCATTATTTTGCATATTTGATTAAAGGTTGTCGTCCCTTGTGACGGACGTGTGGGGTGCTAATACCTTCCCCGCACGTAAACAACTCCTGCACCTTTATTCTTAAAATTCACAGACCCCTTTTGGTTTTTTCTAACATTTTCCTCAAATAAACGTTGGTGGTGACTCCCGCGGTTTTCCTTCCTTGGAAGATGCACCATTGAGTCTCGCTCGCCCTCCCCCTGAAGGGTAGATTGTGACAGGTACCCTTAACTTGTAGGGTAGGGTATCCTTAATTTGTAGGGTACCCTACAAACCTGAAATGGCCAAAATACAAGACCCAAAAGAATGAAAACATATTCTAATATTTACAAATAAAAGTGGACCCAACCTTGGCCCATGGGCTCATAAATCTATCCTGAGGTTCATGAGAACCCTAGGGCCTTCTTCAACAGCTCTAGCCCAATCCTCTTGGAGCCTTTTGTTCATGGATTTGGTGACTGGTCCCTTCCTAGGGAGGATTGCATCATTGCTACTACTTGCTTTGTTGTCATTTTCATTATGAAATGATTGTTTGTTTGATATTGTTAACTATTTTCATAAGGATGATCTGAAGGTTGTGGTAAACTATTTGCAGGATGATGGAAATGTCTCTTTGATTGGCTTGTAGGATTGCTCAATGGGAGGTGTAACTAGGTAGGTTTTCATCATCACCCACTTTTTGCTTTTGGTCATATCAACCTATTTAGTCCCACTCTTTTTTATTAATGAACATTATCATACTTGAATAATAGATTATGTATAGCACCGTTTTAATCCCGAGAGTGAATTATCTGTGATAGTATATTCATGTGTGTGATTGAACTAGGAAAATAGTTAGTTGTTTTGTATTTATGTAAACTTGCAAAAAGTACCCCTCCCCTTTGCGTAAAAAACTCATGTATACTGAGTATCATAATATGTATCCAAAGTATTTGTCTATCTTGAACCACCTCCAGTTCTATTTGCCATAGATCTTTCCAAAGCTCAACATAGTGCTGTTTTTGGATGATGATATTGTTGCGCAGAAGGGTCTGACTCATCTATGGTCAATTGATTTGAAAGGCAACGTAAATAGTGCTATAGAAACTTGTGGAGAAAGTTTTCACCGATTTGATCGCTATCTCAACTTCTCAAATCCTCTTATCGCGAAGAATTTTGACCCACATGCTTGTAGGTGGGCATATGGTGATGCAATCCTACCCCCCAAGGTCATTAGATAGAAGACTCCAAGAAGATTGGGCCAGAGATGCAAGATAAGAACCTAGGGTTCTTGATGGAAGCTTGCTTGTGGGGCTTCTATGGAGGCTGGATCTTTGAGCTTCAATGGGGTCCTTTAATGGTGATTTTCCACCATGGAGATGCAGCGGAAGACAAAGGAAAAGAGGTGAGAGGAGGCGCCATCCATTAAGGAATAAGCCATGGAAGAAGGAGCTTCACCACCAAGATGAGCCTTGGATAAGAAGCTTGGAGATGATGCTTCAATGGAGGAAAAGAAAGAGAGAAGGGGGGAGCACGAAATTGAAGGAATAAAAGAGGGAGAGAAGTGGAACTTTGAAGTGTGTCTCATAAGACTTTCATTCATCAAAGTTACAACAAGTGTTACACATGCTTCTATTTATAGACTAGGTAGCTTCCTTGAGAAGCTTTCTTGAGAAAAATTCCTTGAGAAGCTTTCTTGAGAAAACTTCCTTGAGAAGCTTTTTTGAGAAAACTTCCTTGAGAAGCTAGAGCTTAGCTACACACACCCTTCTAATAACTAAGCTCACCTCCTTGAGAAGCTTCCTTGAGAAGATTCCTAAAGAATCAAGAGCTTAGCTACACACCCCCTATAATAGCTAAGCTCACCCCCACGAAAAAATACATGAAAATACAAAAAATTTCCTACTACAGAGACTACTCAAAATGCCTCGAAATACAAGGCTAAAACCCTATAGTACTAGAATGGCCAAAATACAAGGCCCAACGAAGGAAAAACCTATTCTAATATTTACAAAAATAAGTGGGCTCATACTTAGCCCATGGGCTCGAAATCTACCCTAAGGCTCATGAGAACCCTAGGGCCTTCACTTGGATCTCTGGCTCAATCTACTTGGAGTATTTTATCCAATGTCCTTGCGGGGTAGAATTGCATCATTCCCTCCACCTTGGGAAGGATTTGACCTCAAATCCCGAGGTTCTTCATACTCTGGGCTCCTTCCCTCGACACCTTTAAAAAGAACAAAAACATATGTATTAGTGGTGTTTGGTATGTTGAAGTAAGATAAGGTCTAAAAACCCATTTCCTGGGCATCTTCCCATGAAGGAACATGGTTCCTCACCAACTCAATGAGTGGTGCTACAAGTATAGAAAAATATGGGACAAACCTTTTGTAAAAGTTTGTTAAGTCATGGAATCCCCAAATTTTTCTTATACTTGGTGGAGTGGGCCACTCAGTAATGACCTTTATTCTCTTAGGGTTCATGGGAACCCTTTGATCACTATTTGAAAAATTAAGAAAAGTAACACAATAAAACATACATTTTTCTGTATTTTCGTATTGATGATTCCTACCAAAAAGTATGACAAACCTAAGGTGTCCAATATGAGTACCTAAGTTTGTATTGAAACTAAAAATAAGAACAAACCTACCTAATGGGTCCCTATGTACACACACCATGAAGATGTTAGGTGCACGAGTGATTTTACAAAAGAGGGTTGCACCACTCAAAACATTCATCATACCACCTATTTTAGGGACTTGGTGCCTAATAATACCTATTTTGGGCACCAACAAAGCACAAGGATTTAAGCTCTTGCAAAGCAAACCCTCATCCAACAACTTCTTTACTTGAGGAATAAACTCAAGCCCAAGAGGTGTGGCAATGCTAGCAAGTGTCTTTTTACAAAAGAGAAAATCTGGAGGTTGTCTAAGAGGGAAAGTTTCTTTAATGTTTTTCTTTATTTCAAAATGACTTTCCTTCTTAGCTAACCTCTTGGAGGAGACACTTACCTCCTTACACTCCTCCTTAACCATTAAAGGTTGTCCTTCTTCTTGGGGGTAGATTTCTTCACTAGATTCTTCCCCTTTTGCTTCTTCACTTTCACTAGAGGAAGGTGAAGTAGTAGCCTCATCTTGGCTACTATAAATGTCTTGGCCCCTCATAAGCATGGTTTTCTTGGTGGGACATTGAGAAGTAATGTGTCCTCTTCCAAGACATTTAAAGCACTTTGTGGAGCTATTCTTCTCTTGCATACTAGCCTTAAGGGGTTGTTTTTCTAGTGTCTTCCTCTTATCATCTTTGGGCTTAGAAGGTGTCACCCCTAAGATGCCTTGACCTTGGTCTTTCTTTGGATAAGAGTGAGAGCCATAAGATTTTGAAGTAGACTTCCTTTTAAGTTGTTGCTCTATCCTTATTTCCCAATCTAAGTTAGCCTCTACATTGTCCTTCCCGTGGAAGTATGGGAGGTTAATGTTAGCCTCTTGAGGATTTCTTTCCTTTTCTCTCCTATGGGAGTGAGGTCTAAGATGTGATCTATGCCTTCCTTCATAATAGTCACGAAGTTCTTCACTTAGGCTCTTGCAAGAGTTATGACTACTATAGGAGGCATGTTTTTCTCTTTTCATTTCTTTCATTATTTTTCTTTTTTCTTCCTCTCTTATTTTCTTTCTTTCATCTTGACTTATTTCTTCCACTCTTTTTTTTCCTTTTTCTTTTCTCTCTTGTTTTTCTTTCCATAACTTGGGGGAACTCAACTCATCTAAGATTCTAGATAAAGGGTCTTTATGACTAGTACCCTCGCCATTAACACTAGATGAATGATGACTCATGTTGGTTCCTAAGTTGTGGTTCTTTCTTGTTGGAGGTTTGAAAGCAAAAGGTAAAAGAAAATATGGTTGAAACTAGCCAAAATAAACACTAAAAGAGGTGTGAAAGATAAGGTAAAAAACTAATTGGTAAAAGGAAAGCTATCTAGGCGGCTTGAGAATGGAAGGTAAAAGAAATAAGCTATGAAAGTAAGCAAGAAATGTAAACTAGGCGAATCCTATGAGTGTTTGGATGACCACATGTAAGGTTCCCAACAAAACACTCACAATCCTAAGGGAAAATTGCCTAAAATATTACACACAAAGGGAAGTAGGGTGACCTATTGGAGGCTCCCAACTTACTTCCAATGAAAGGCCTTTTTGTTACAAAATTTGAAAGCAATGAAAGTAAAGTAAATTGTCAATTACAAAATTGCAAAAAGGTCCTCAATTTTGGTGGTTTTTCTCTCTTTGGTGATTCACCCAATTTGGAGTGCTTCATAGTCCAATAGCTCATAAGGTGGTTGGCCCCTTGCTTCTTGACTCAAATTCTTCAAGGGATGGCACCAATCCTCCTTCCAATTCCCTATATGGCAACTTGAAGCTCTTGTGCTCTGATTACCACTTGATGGAAACTTGCTTGTGGGGCTTCTATGGAGGCTGGATCTTTGAGCTTCAATGGGGTCCTTTAATGGTGATTTTCCACCATGGAGATGCAGCGGAAGACAAAGGAAACGAGGTGAGAGGAGACGCCATCCATTAAGGAATAAGCCATGGAAGAAGGAGCTTCACCACCAAGATGAGCCTTGGATAAGAAGCTTGGAGATGATGCTTCAATGGAGGAAAAGAAAGAGAGAAGGGGGGAGCACGAAATTGAAGGAATAAAAGAGGGAGAGAAGTGGAACTTTGAAGTGTGTTTCATAAGACTTTCATTCATCAAAGTTACAACAAGTGTTACACATGCTTCTATTTATAGACTAGGTAGCTTCCTTGAGAAGCTTTCTTGAGAAAACTTCCTTGAGAAGCTAGAGCTTAGCTACACACACACCCCTCTAATAACTAAGCTCACCTCCTTGAGAAGCTTCCTTGAGAAGATTCCTAAAGAATCAAGAGCTTAGCTCCACACCCCCTAAATTTGTCATACGTTGATACCGTAGTGTTTGATGATAAATTATTAACTCTGAATTTTATTATTTTTGTCTATCTTTGTCTTGGTAGTTTTTTTTTTTTTTTGCACTATTATTCTTTAATTTTGTCAAAAATCAAGATTATTGATAGTAACAATACAAGGTTTGATACATGCTATTTATTTTGAGTGGAAGCAAATTACTTGTATCTATAAGGTAATTAAGATTGATTTCACTCATTAAGTGTTGTAAATGAGGGGTTGTATTTCTTGTGGAGCATCAAGGGAAAATGTTGTAGTGTTGTGATAAATGTCTATTCATGCGTGTGTATTGGCTTTTGAGATTGCCCCTTTTTCTGCTAAAATAAACCTTTATGGCAGTCTTTGTCATTTATTATAGGTTCTCTTGGAAAATGGAGGTATATTAATTTAATTCACACTGATTTTAGTTTTATTTAGTTTGGTCTATGTTTGTGCTATTTTTTTTTGCATTTGAATATTGATTTTGTGTTGGCATAGGGTGGAGATGTTCCTTTGTCTGAAATGCTAGGCACATTTTCCCTGTCTGTCGGTGCTGTTGTAAGTCCTATACTCCTATATTTATTTATTATGAAATTGGGTATATATTTCAATTTTGTGTCTTGAATGTAAAAATTTTAAGGGTTCCTAGACTATCAATTATAGGAAACCAACAAGATCTTGGAACTTATGATTCTCACAAATAATAAATAAACAAATAATGCATACCTTTTTCCATAGGGAGGCTTCTCTCCGATGTACTTTGATTTCCTTGGAAGATGAGAGAAACAAGATTTTACTCCCTTGACTATTTTTTCTGCCTCTCCATGTTTGTGATGGCTAAGGATTAGAGAGAACACTTTTCTGTCAGGAATGGGGTCTTATTTCATGTTAGTGGGTATTAACCCCCTTTTATAACCACTACTCTCATTAAGTAGCAGTTACCTCTAGAAACTTCTCTTATTTAACCCAATTACAATTTAGTCCTAAATTATTAATTATTTATTTATTAGTCCCTACATAAGTCACATGCCTCTCACATGAAACATTAATTCTAACATTCTCCCACTTGGCTCGTGTGACATTAATAAACATTATGGACTAAATAAATAAATAGATTAAATTAACATAATGCGCATTAAAATGACTAAACTGTTCTATACATTGGGTACATCATAATTTCATGATTAAGAATAGGAACCAATTTAAGTCATGGTAGTTGTACATCACTTAATCAACATAGTCCCTTCCATGTACTACAAATTAGTCTTCTCCTTAATATGACCATTAGTTAGGAGTACGTAATTGGTCCAACATAATGTCTTTATTGAAGACAAACTTGTTAACATTACTCTAACAAAAACATGCATGCAAACATAAAGAGCCAATAATCAGAAACATATCATAATTGAGCTCAGAGTGTCACTGAAATGCATAAGATAAATTACACTTAATGATCATCAATAACAATAATGCCCATACTTTCAACATGTTCTATAAATGTCTTGGGCGTTAATCCCTTTGTCAAAGGGTCAGCTATCATAAGGTTTGTGCTAATATATTATATTGACACTCTTTGTTTCTAAACTTCTTCTTTCACGGCAATGTACTTCAATTTCATATGCTTAGCACCCTTAGAGTACTTGTCGTTCTTAGAGAAAAATACTATTGTGGAGTTATCACACTAAATTTTTAGCGGGCTAGCAATACTGTCGACAATTTCAAGCCCTGAAATAAAGTCCCGCAGCCAATTAGCCTAAATTGTAGCCTCAAAACATGCTACAAATTCAGCTTTCAGGGTAGATGCAACAACAACTGATACATACAAAATTCACTACTAAAAAAACAGCTTTCTACATCGCCCAATTAACATCGGTTATAGCTAAAACCGATGTTAACGAAAGCGCGGTGGCATTTTTGTAAATAAGTAGACTTAGTTAACATCGGTTTTGGAAAAACCGATGTTAGTATGCCATTGTTAACATCGGTTTTGTAAAAACTGATGTTATCGAGTCGATGTTAACATCGGTTTTATTATAACCGATGTTACGTAGTTGATGTTAACATCGGTTAGTTTTAAAAAATCAATGTTGTTATCATTATAAATTAAACTTCTGAAATTGCACAATCCGCGCTTGAACCCTATCGTTCTTCTTCTTTCTCCTTGCGCTTGAACCCTATCATTCTTCTTCTTTCTCCTTGCGCTTGAACCCTATCGTTCTTCTTCTTTCTCCTTGTGTCAAAGTCATCTGCGCTTCCGTGACTGCAACCACATTGTGGAGATCGTGTTTGTGGAGATCGTCTTTGGCACTTATCCATTGAGGTACGTTCTTTCGTTTTAACATTAGGCGTTCGTCATTTTAACCCAGGGCTTTATTGTTGTTTCTCCTTCTGCCTTAGTTCGTGTTTTTCGCAAAGTGGGCTGCGCTTCCGTGACTGCAACCACATTGTCGAGTTCGCGTTTGTGGAGTTCGTGTCTGCGCTTCCATCGAAGGTATGTCTCTGTTGTATGTTAATGATGAAAATCCATTGTTCAATGGTGTGTCTTTGTTGTGATGTTTCGAAACCCAAGTTAGGCACAAAGGGTTAATCGTAACTGAATGTGTAGTGATTTAGGACCATATGTAACTGCCTTAAGCAGTTATTGCAGAATAAATTATGGAGTAACAGCAGGGGGGTTAGGCAGTTTTTAGTGGGTTTTCAGGAAGGGAGACATGAGGCTGTCAAAAATCAATATATTATATATAAAGATCAGTACTAGGTGTACTGAAAATAAGATAGGAATACAAGGCAAAAAGAGCCTAAACCCCACTAGGGAGAAACGGTAGATAGGACAACATACAAAGCAAACCCAACCCCTTTAAGAAAAAGCCTCCTTCAGATTAGTTGACCAGAAATTAAAATGCGATTGGAAACCCTTCTCCACACACTTGAGCCAGGACCAAGTGTGGAATAGAGCCTCATCCATGACCTTTTCTGGATTAAAAGGATGATTATTGAAAATCATGCCATTTCAGTGGGGAAGGGACCCACTCTATTAACCCATCTCATACGCTCCCACCAGAGACTCTTAGTCTTGGAGCAGTTGAAAAAAAGATGATTGACAGATTCTTCTTCAAGGTCACATAAGGGGCAACTATATGTATGCAATGACACTTGCCTCCTTCTAAGATTATCCCTAGTAGGGAGCCTGTTCTTGAATAATCTCCATGAAAAAGCACTAGCTCTTGGGGGAATTTTCAAACTCCACATGATGTTAAGAACCCTGTCCTCAATAGCACTAGCATGACCCTCCTGCAGCACTTTGTAAGCAGACTTTGTGGAATATAGGCCATTAGGATCAGACTTCCAACAAAGGAAATCCCTGCTGGAGTGATTGATGTTGCCTGACTCGATGTCAACTATAAAATCAGCTACCATGTCAATTTCATGGTCAAAAAAGTTCCTTCTCCATGTTAGCTTCCATTCCCATCTCTCTTCCACAAAATTCCCCATAGAATTAATTGAGGAGGTCTGCTGATTGCTTATTAAAAATAGAGTGGGATTAATTGAAGGGGCACATTCCGAGGCAACATTACAGTCAGCCAATAAATACTGACATATCCTCCTATCAATGGCTTCGATTTTTGTTTCTTGGATACATAGAACATCAAGATTGTTGGTCAAGGTCATTTTTCTGATGGCTGACCACTTGACACCACTACCCAACCCTCTAGAGTTAAAGGATAAAATATTCATGAGTCAATATTGTCCTTTCCCAACACAGCTGTTAAATCTGCTGTATGTTCACTAGCAACCTTATCAGTCTCAGGGACAAAGCTTTGATTTACACAGAGGGTTTCAGGGACAAAGCTTTGATTTACATATTGAATTTCATCCAAATTTTTGACAAGTCATTGTTACTTCCATGAATATTGATATTGTATCATGCTTAACTATATGCATTTGCTTATTCTGATCATTGTGTGTTGTGTGATTATTTCTTCCATGCAGGTACATGATTCCTATTTGTTGTGAGAGTGAAATGATGGGCAGTAGCACCAACTGAGGTGAGTTTATATTTCCTTTTTTTGTCTTTATCTTTGTTAGTTTGTTATATAGTTTTCATTTTATATGTTTGAGTTTTAAATGTGTAAAAAATGGAAATAGAAAGGTCTGGTGATTGCTTAGGAATTCGTTGTTGTTTCATGGCATTCCTTTTGAACCTCAAAAGGTGCTTATGATGGCCTTTGGTTAAATTTCTGATTATATGTATTGGGGTCCTTGTGCTGGGTTATTGTTGGGTTTGTTTTGCTTTTTGGAAGGTGGCACTTTTGTGTCTTGTATCTTTTATTTTCAGTACATGTGGTACTGTTCTATTTAATATTTTTTTTTTGAACTGCAAAGATAATTTATATTTTTTTTTTGGAAGGCAAAATTATAGTATTATTAATATAGAAACCATACAGTACCAGAGGTACTGAGTGAAACAGATACAAAGCACTCAATGTGCCACCTTCCAAAAACAAACCCAACAAAAAGCCCCACTATTAGAGATAGATTACAAATTAACCGAAGGACTCCAGAAGATTGGTAGACCACTGGTTAAAAGGAATATTAAAGCCTTTCTCCGTAGCTTTAAGCCAAGTCCACGCATGAAATAACGCATCATCCATCACTTTGGGAGGTTGAAATGGGGTGCCCTTAAACAGTAGGGAATTCCTATGTTGCCAAATAGTACTAGTTAAAGCAATCCACCAAATACAACGCCTATTGTGATTCCTCTGTGCCCCAAACCCATCACTGAATTGGATAAAATGAGCAGCAGGATCATCTAAGAAAGCTCCCAAAGTTCGGGTCTAGTTCATGGATTCCCACCACAACCCTACAGTCATTCTGCAATGGAAGAAAAGGTGCCCAGCCTCCTCCTGGTGATTTCCACATAGAGGACACATAATATCCTGTAGAGCCACATGTCTCCTAAGCAAATTAGCCCTGGTAGGGAGCCTATCTCTAAACAACCTCCATGAGAACAACTCAGCCCTTGGGGGAATTTTAAGCTTCCATAGAATCTTGAAGTTCCTGCTGTGCTGACCAGGTCTATTGGTAGGTAGCAAGAGCCTATATGCTGACTTAGTAGAGTAGATCCCAATAGGGTCTGCTTTCCACAACATTGAGTCCTGCAGTTGCTGATGAATAGATATAGCAGATATATCGTCCATGAAGGCTATTGCTTGCTCATTCTCGTGATCAAAGAGGTTCCTTCTCCATTTAAAATCCCAATTCCAAGTATTCTGATAAAACTTTCCCATTTTAGAGATGGGAAGGTTTTGTTGTCTGCTAATCACAAATAATTTATTGTACTTCTGCTGAAGGCTGCCTCCCTGTCCCAGCCAAGAATCTTGCCAGAATCTGACCTTATCCCCACAGCCAACCTTCCAGGTCATATTCTGGTGAATAATTTGAAATTCAGGCTGATGATAAAGCTTTCTAAGGTCCTTCCACCATTGGGAGTGCCATCCTTTATCTCTACCATTCTGCAAATCTATCAATCCTCCATATTTAGAAGTTAGAATTCTGGCCCACAGCTGCTTATGCTTGGAGACTAGGTCCCATATCCATCTACCTCTCAAAGCTGTATTAAATTTGGACAAGTCTTTGATCCCCAATCCCCCATCAATTTTTGGAGTGCAAATATCAGCCCATTTGACCCAAGAGATTCTATTATGGTGTTGATTTCCCTCCCACATAAATGTTCTTTGAAGAGACACCAGTTTATCTACTATTCTTTGAGGAATCTTGAAGAAAGATAGGAGATAAATGGGAAGCGCATTGAGGATAGATTTTATCAAGGTGACCTTGCCACCCATAGATAAGTACTTCTGATTCCACTTGGAGAGCTTAGCTTTAAACTTGTTAATCAAAGGCTCCCAAACCATCCTGCTGGAAGCTTTTACAGCAATAGGCATTCCCAAGTAGTGAAAAGAAATGTCCAGCTGCCTACAGTTCAGAAGTTGGGCTGCATCATGAGCCCAATTGGGCTGAAAACCAACAACCCCAAATTGGCTTTTTGCATAGTTAATCCTGAGACCTGAGACCATTTCAAATCCCCTAAGCATGGACTTCAGCACAATAATATTATCCCAAGAAGCCTCTCCAACAAAAACTGTGTCATCAACATATTGCAATATATTTATAGGGACGTTTTGCTTCCCAACCAAGAAACTTCTATAGAGGTTTTTATTCAAAGCCTCCCTCATGATGCCAGTAAGGCCCTCAGCCACTATATTAAATAGCATAGGAGCCAAAGGGTCTCCTTGTCTCAATCCTCTAGATGGGACTAGTTCCTTTGTAGGGCTCCTATTTACTAGAATTGAGATGGTGGCTGATTGAAGGCAAGCAGAAATCCACTTCCTCCATATAGGACAGAATCCTAGCCTTGTCATCATATAGTCCAAGAAAGACCATGATACTAAATCATAAGCTTTTTCGAAATCCACTTTGAAAATCATAGCAGGCTTCTTTCTGTGAACAGCTTCATCCACCACTTCATTGAGAATCAGAATTCCATGGAGAATGTGCCTATTTTTTATGAACGCTGTCTGCCTTTCATCAATTAACTCATCCAGCAGAATCCTCAACCTATTTGCCAAGAGTTTTGCTATTACTTTATACATGCAGCCAATGAGAGAGATGGGCCTATAATCATTTAGAGACTGGGGTTGAGATATCTTAGGAATAAGAGCCACAAAAGATGCATTGCTGCCTCTAGGAAAGCTTCCATGAGCATGGAATTCATCCACAAATCTTCGAAAATCAGGTTTGAGCAGCCCCCAAAACTCCTTGATAAATCTAAAATTAAACCCATCTGGGCCCGGACATTTATCGCCATCACAACTCCAAATAGCATCTCTGATTTCTGAATCAGAGAAAGGGGCAGTCAGCCCCTCTCTTTGATAATTAGAAGTACCTGTGGTACTACAGATTACAAAGACACATTTTTTTTTTGCACAGCAAAAATCAATATATTATATATGAAATTCAGTACTAGGTGTACTGAAGATACAAAGTTAAAAAGCAAGACAATTACAGTCTGCATCCCATTAGGAGAGACCAAATATAGACCACAAAAATACAAACCCATCCCCTCTAAGAAAGAACATCCTTTAGATTGGTTGACCAGAAATTAAAGTGCATTCGGAAGTCCTTCTTCATGATAACTTCCATTCCCACCTACCCTCCACAAAATCTCCCATATAATTGATTGATGAATTCTGCTGTTTACTTATTAAATATAACTGGAGATATTTTCCTTGGAGAGTACAGTTGTCCTCCATGCATTTATGCTTCCAGAAATTGATGTTGGACCCCCTTCCCACTCTCCATTTTAAATTATCAGTTAAGCATTCATTGTGATGCTGCTGGAAGATACTCTTCAAATCCTGCCACCATTGGGAAGTGAAATTCCTCCTTCCACCACAAATCAACTCCTTCCACCCACCATACTTAGAGATTAAAATTCTAGACCAAGGCTGGTCTTGATTGTTAGCCAGCTGCCACCCCCATTTGCCAAGTAAAGCCGCATTAAATTTTTTTTTTTGAAAAGCAAAAGATAATTTATATATTAACCATAATAGGACACAGCAGCACCAGAAGTACTACTGGTGATTTACATAGATGCAGTGCATCTAAAACCGCCCACCATTACAGGATTAGAACAACAAAACGCCCCACAAATACAAGAGAACCTAATTTAGCAAAGAAGTCTCCAAGATTAGACGACCAATAGTTAAAGGAAGTGCAGAAATTTTTGTCCCTAGACTTCAACCATGATCACAAAAGGAATAAAGCATCCTCCATGACTTTTGGTGTTTCAAATCTTTTGCCTTGAAATATGAGAGGACAAAATTAATAAGAGTGATTTTGCCCCCCATTGATAGAGTTCTTTGCTTCCATTTTGCAAGTTTGACTTCAAACTTCCTTACAATAGGCTGCCACACGATCCAGCTCTTACAGGACACCCCAACTGGAATTCCAAGATAAGTAAAAGGAAATTCCAAAGTACTACAATTAAGGAATTGGGCAGCTTCCCTGCACCAACTTGCTGATTTACCCAAACAATCAAAGTGGCTTTTAGAGTAATTTATCTTGAATCCACACACCATCCATGAAAATACCTGGAATAGCATTTTTTCTTCTTCTATGATTGATCAATCTGTGAAAATAAGTAGAGTTGTTGTCCCCTTCTTTTAGCCACTTAATTCTAGCCTTTTGTCTCAACATAGATTCATATGCATAAGCTGCCTCCCACAATTGAACTTGAAGAGATTTCTTAAGAGTGACTTCCACTTGGGATAGAGGTCTGTCATCTAGATTCATATGATATGTATTCTTAAAAAATTGTCAATGAGTTGTTTGATAGAATGACTGAAAAAGGTTTTAAATACACTCTCAGTATAATGTCTTTTGAGAGTCAATTTATCACCATGAAGTGAGAGTCATATTGTTGATAAAAGGCTTTAAATACACTGTGGCTAATTTCTGTATGGTTTTTTTAGGGCTATCATTTACTACTGCTAATTGGCGTTGTTGCGGAAGCGCTTTGATTATATCTTTGAAGCCTCAAAGTCAGGTATTTATATCTTTGATTCAAAAATGAATTTGAAATTGTTGTTGTATGCATTACTGGTATATTTGTAACTTATGCTATGCCTGTCTACATGACCTTTGTTTCATTGGACTGATATCTTTGAAGTATTTACTGTGATTTAAACTCTCATAACTTGTTCATTGTTAGTGTTGAATGTTTTTGTAATTTTATCTGCTGCCCTTCTCTATATATATGTTGTGACTGCCACTGCCCTTCTCTCTCTCTTGTATTATCTTTTTTTTTATCAACAAAATTATAAGTTGTATTAATAACTGTGAGTACCAGAGGTACTAAATATACAAGGTAGAAACCAGCAGACTAGCAGAAGCATAGGTCCTACGAATCAGGTGGCAATCTAAATTTTTTTTTTGGAAGGCAAAATATATATATTATTAATAGGTAAACTAGTACCAGTGGTACCAGAAATAAAAGTTACAAAGCACCAGAGTGCTGCCCTCCAACCAATAACCCACCCTAACACAACAAAATTAAGAAAGCCCAGCAGAATATCCAAAGGAATTCGAAATATTTGAAGACCAATGATTTAAGCTAATATTGAAATCTTTATCTTTAGCCTTGAACCAGGACCAAACTAGGTATATAGCATGATCCATAACGTTATATGGATCAAAAGGTCTTCCTTGGAAAATCAGGTTGTTTCTATGGTGCCAGATAGAACTAGTCAAGGCACTCCACCATCCACCCCTTATGTCCTGATATACAGGGTTCCCAAAGCCTTCACAGAATTGAGTAAAGTGGCACTTTGGGTGACTTGGAAGGGGGCCTACTACCCGGATCCATCTCATGGATTCCCACCACAAACATTTTGTCAGATTACAGTTGAAGAATAGGTGGCCCACATCCTCCTGTGCATTACCACACAAAGGGCAGTTTTGATCCTGGATAGTAATGTTTCTTCTTAGGAGATTGTCCTTGGTAGGTAGTCTCTTTTTAAGGAGTCTCCAACAGAAAACTGCTACCCGAGGGGGAATTTTCAACTTCCAGATTATGCTATATATCTTCCCATCTGAGTTTGATGTACTGGATTTAGTGTAGAACTTGTAAGCTGATTTAGTAGTGTAATGCCCGTGGGGTTCAGCTAGCCACACCATAGAATCCTTACTATGCCTCTGGATAGGAATGGAGCTTATTTCCTCCATAAACTGCACAGCTATATCATTTTCATGATCAAATAGATTCCTCCTCCACCTGAGATCCCACTCCCAGCTATCATTATTAAAGTTACTCATGCTAGAGATGAGGGAACTTTGCCGTCTACTAATCCGAAAAAGTTGATTATATTTCTGCTCAAGAGTGTAGTTTGTCCCTAGCCACTTATCTGTCCAAAATTTGATTCTTTCCCCACTCCCAACCTTCCAGGTCAAATGCTGATTGAAAATATTAGGATCCGACTGATGATATAGCTTTCTAATATCCCTCCACCAATGGGAATGAGCCCTCTTGTTAGAGCCAAGCTAGAATTCTGACCAATCCCCATATTTTGAATTTAGGACTCTTACCCAAAGCTGCTACCCTAATCAAAAAATGTTGTTGATAAATTACTAGACCAATAGTTGTAGGGCTGGTAAAGCCTTTCTGCAGCGGCAGCAGCATCCTGTATGCACAAGTGTCTGCTGTGTCTTGGGGCAGGTTCTTCAACACACACACACACAGAAACAAACCCACACACAGAAACACACACACACACACAGAAACAACCCACACACAGATC